>NC_057795.1:300033932-300076577 GCF_018294505.1 Triticum aestivum | reverse complement strand
GATGACGCGTGTAGCTGGGGAAACAGTCCGGCGGGGATGAGTCAAGGAGGCAGGTCGGTGTGGTAGCTCCAGGGAGATCCATCCAGCGTTGGGCGGCGAGAATCGACGACTGGGTCGGGGCGTCGAGGTGGCGAGTGGGCTCCATCAAGGTGGTGCACGGTGAGCGACGGCAACGACGTCCACAGGAGCCATGGTGAGGCACGCTCTGGATCGGGCCCCTATTACCCCGATCCAATCTGGATCGGGGGTGGGAGGCAGATGGGGAGGGGACGAGGGGGAGGGAGTCGGGGCGAGTGGGGGTTGAACCGCTAGGGTTTGGTCGCCCAGGGGATAAGGTGGGGCGATGGGGGCGGTTGGGCCTGGCGGCCCTGAGGCCAGCTGGACCATAGCCCAGCAGAGGGGGTTCTTCTCTTTTTTTTAATTTTCTTCTTTGCCTTTTGCTTTTCTTTTCGTATTTTCTTTTATTCTGGTTTTATTTTACTTTTAATTCCTTTAGCTTTGTGAAATCTGACGATAGCTCCTAATTTAATGTCTTAGAATAACCCACCGGCTCAAAAAGTTTGCTGACTAAACAAACTAGTTTAACATTTGTTTGTTATTTTAAAAGCATTCAAATAATTGTATTTGCTACTGTTTTGTTTAGTTTAGAGTATTTAAACTTTTTATAAAGACTTGGTTTATCCACCAATATTACTTATGAATTATTTGGCACACTCCCAACATTTTAGTTTTAATATTTGAAACCTTTATTGTGACTTGGTTTTGAATTCGAAACTGAATCGGTTTCGAATCAACGTGAGTTTATCTAAATTAACCGAGGTGACGTGGCATAATTAGCAGAGGGTTACTGTAGCTTAACTATCCCGGCGTCACAATTCTCCTCTACTACAAGAAATCTCATCTCGAGATTTAAGAGGCGTAAGGTGGGGAGGTTCTAGCTACGAAATTCTAACTAGCATTCTCGATCTTGGTTGCTCTTATCGAAGCGGTCGTTCCATTATGTTGATGCCTTTATTTCTCTGCTTCAGGTCATCATGATGTAGTACACATCCTTTCTTCGGGACCTTCATCGTACTTATGAAAGAGTAAGGGGTATACCAATGGACCTCTAAAAGGTAGACTATCTGGTCGATAACATCGGGGAAGGTGGCGGAAAGTAACTCTCAAATTGAAACTTAAGAAAATATCGGGAGCAATATAAGGAGGTATCACGGGAAGTTTCAAGCGGGCAGGCAATCGTTCGATGCCTGAAACAGAGTGTGAAAGGGGTTCAGAGAAATGGGCATAAGTATTGTTTCGGATACCAAAATTGGTGATCTCTCGAAAGGTGGCTCGTGAATTACATACAAAGCCACGCGTGAGGAATAACTTTGGAAACAAGGGGTACAGGAGAGTCATGTTTCGATCTTGTGGAACTGTGGGTTATGGGCTCACCATGTGGGTTAAAAGTAGAAAGGGCAGTAATGTCTTGCACGATCATGTAAGCAAGGAATGCCAGAGGATAGTCTGTCAGTTATGTCGGCAACAACATTGGTACCAAGGGCGAGGGACGAAGAGAACCATTTTCCCGCTCGTTGAACGAGGCGGACCAACCAGCAAAGTTCTCGTCCATCGGTGGTTACCAGAATGTCGTCAACAAAAGCAACAGGGTCTTACTGACAGGGTGGTACAACGAGGTGCTTACCTAAGCAGGGGTACTACTTAGTTCAGTAGATTTCAAGAAAGGTTAACCAAAACAATGGAAAGGAAATTATGATTATCAGATTAAACAGAACAATGAAAAGGGAAAATGTTTTTAAACACATAATTGAAGGGTATATCCTTTCCAAGGTCAAACAGAGCAGGATATCCATGACAGGATATAATGTAGAAAACCCTTTAGGAAAGAGGAGAGAAATTTCATGCATTACCCATACTATTTGGATAATTGATTAGGAAAACTTAGCATTGTGCTTTAAATGTTTTATTGAGAATCGGAGTACCACAGACATGCTTCGAGATAGCATTGCCATGGTCTTCAAGCAAAGGTCGGACTTTCGATACTCAAAGGATCCATCAGGAACAACTTATAGAATAAGTCTTACAATTTCCTCATGAAAGAATGGCTAAACTTGCTAAAAAGGAGGGGTGCTAGGCATGGCATCACCTTACCGGGTCGTATAAAGACCAACATTATAACTCTTGGAAATATGTTCCAACCATCATATTTGACCGAGATTCAGATCTGATTAGTGCCAGGATACCTCAGACTCGGGATGCCTAAGAAGAAAAGGTGCAACACAAATTGACGAGATGACGATGTAAGATCCTCGGGAAATGAACTATGGAAGCGATTTTCCGAAACAAGAGTTCATCATTAAACCAAGGAGAGAATGAGCAGGAGGCTGATGGACTCAGTAACAATCCATCAAAATTTCCCGAATGATGGATTTCCACAATCATGTGAACAAGGAGATAACATTAGTCAAATCAAATGATATAATGAGGTATGCTCGAGGAAAACATGCCCAATTTAAACATTGGTTGAAAAGGCGCGCCCGAAATATGGGCTTAGGTAGCATGATCAATGTTAGAATGGTGATTCGATAACCAATGGTATAATAATGAAATATCGACCATTAACTTCAAAGCATTAGGGTTGCTAGAAGTTTTGAAAGGAATGAACGGATATGTCAAGAAGTATCACCTTAATCAAGAATTCGTAAGAGGTGGTGAAATTCTCACAACATTCTTAATAAATAAGATGGTATTACTTCAAGGTAGGACATAAGATAAGCTGGATAGCCAAGAACTTAATGTTCATTCAAAACAAGACCAAGTCTGTGTTTGAAAGGAAGGCATGGATTTGGTCGATGATAACACAGATCATCGAGGGGCAAGCATGGAATTTCTCATCATGAATTCAATTGATATCTCGGAAGAAGTTAAAATGTTGACGATGATCATGACACACTTGTCGAGAGGTTTCTTGAAGATGTAATCGATCGGCAATGACATCAAGTCAAAGGAATGGTGAAGCGAAAAGTTATTGGAACCAAGGATACGACACAAACTTGATATCAAGCTTGCTATTCAAGGTGAAATGATATGACAAGGAAAATCAACGTAAGCTTAGCTCATCGTCGAAGTGGTGCTCCAAGAATAAGGACCAGGTAGCACAGTTAAAATCACCACGAAAATGATATAGCCATAGAGGCTAGGAATGGCGTGATCGGGTACAAACTCGTACTTAAAGAAGATTATCAAGTGTCGTTGAACCGTAGTAAAGACTCGGTTAAGTTATCAATGTCTTTGGGTGTTTAATAACTTAGAGCCCATGAAAAATTGTAATCAGTGAGAATGTAGTACTTGATGAAGAACTCATAAGAAATTATGCAGTTCCAAGATAATCTCGAGATACCAGAGGGTAATACTCGACGACAGGTCAAAGTAGAGGTTGGGGTAGAGTGCTGAAACTTGCACGAGAAATGGTATTTAAAGAAGAACATGGTCGGAACCACGATTGCAAAAGGCCGAATCCCAGCTATAAGAACTTATACCAAAGAGGGTTTAAGAGGAGCATCCATGATAAGATTAGCATCGTGTCCATGGGCATGAACGCAAGGTTCAAGGTCGACTCCCACTTCTTCAATGCATATCCTTCCATTCACCTCTCGTATTTTGAAAATGACATTAGTTGTTGAGAATTTTACCTGGTGCAATACCAGATAAGTATGACCCATGAAATCTTTCGGGATCACATAGATTAGGGAAGGCGTTGGTTCAACCCATTGGGGCATCTTAGGAACATATACCACAAACTTCGAAGTAAATAATACAAGCTCGAAAGTAGAGCATGGTTCACAAAGCAGAGGATACAATTTACCAAAGGCATTATATAACCATGGAGAAGCTCACAAGGTTATTGAATAAGCAGGACACTATCGGATAGTAATCCAACAAGGGGTCCTGTGGTGGAGCTGATGCGAGTATCGGTACTCTATCAGAGGAAGAAGGAATGAAAGGGCATCGGATTATAGAAACAACTGACTAATTCAAAGCTCAAATGCAAAGGAATTATCATTTCCAAATCAAGGGATTAGAAGCCAAAGCTCTGTTTAAGAATGGATAAGTTGAATAGACTTAGGGGTACAATCGACGGCAATTTGATTGGTCGAGATCTAGCTCATGTTTAAAATGATGTCTACGCCAGAAGGATGAATTCTAGGTTCTGATTGAGGATTGCGAGCATTCGCAACATATTGAATCAATTGACTCAAAATGATAGTGACAAAGGCTGCCAATAAGATTAGTATACTCATGGGATTAACCATAATGCAAGCAAGCAAGAATTTCAAGAGCAATAAGTTGCTAAGGATTTTCGAAAGATCAAAATTATTTCAAAGACCATAGTGAAACACATAAACAACTTGGGATGGGCGGATACTCGGTAAGTGCGAGGAATTATCCGTAGGGGTATTCAGGTGGCTTAAAACTGCAAGGTAGTAGGCACAAAATATTCTCGGAACAATAGAGAGGATTTCAAGGTATCTTGTAATAACAACATCAACTGGGAATAAAAGTAAGAACGGCAAGTGTATGTATTTATCCTTAGGGATATTTCGGTGGTAGGGAATTGCAAAAGCAACGGTCACAAAGTATCGAGAGAATATCGAAGAGTATCTTCGGAATCTTCTGGTGCGGCCGGCGATCCTCTGGACTAAAGGGGCTCTCCGGGAGAAAGTATTTTCGAGAACCTAAAGTTAGATTTTTAGTAAATTGATTAAACTCGAAGAGAAGAGAGATCAAAGCCCCAGAGTATAGGTCGAGGAATAAAATATCAGCTAAGGCGGCACAGGGAGAACTACTGCGATTGTGTCCCGGTTCTTCCGAACGAGCGCCTCAGCAGGGAAAGCCGAAAACTGACTGTCATGATACGGCGAGAGCTGGTCAGCTGTTCGAGAGGTTGTAAAATCTTTAAGGATTTCTTCCACATTATGCGATAACTAATGAAGCGTGCGATGGATCAGCTTTTCTTCTGATCAGGTGCTCATAGAGCCCCTCGTGCGGTCTTCCGAACACCAGGGGCTGCGCCTACCTTCCTTTTGTCAAACTCCTATGGCTAAGTGAGAGTGATAAAGCCTTATAGTCCAATTGTCTGGTTCGTTGCGCTGAACACCTCCTTCAAGGACCCAAAACTGGGATAAAGAGTGCTCAGGTTTATCCCGAACACCCCCGTACTTCCTACATGGGGGCAGAAGCCGATGACTGACCAACTCTCAGGATTCATATATAAAACGGCCGCACAGGAGGAAATTTTTTCAAATAACAGGCAATAAATAATAGAAATGACCTTGTTCAACATTACAAAGGACAACATGACTGTATTCTTGGAAATATAATGTCCTTAGTGCATTGCTCCGCCACAAGGCGAGATCCTTTCAGGACACTATCATAATATAACTCGGGCTTGCGGTGCTCCTTCCCCTCCGATGGTCCCTCGGTCATTAGCTTTTCAGCATCCATCTTCGCCAATTGCACCTTTGCGCGGGAGAAGGTTATTCGTGCACCCTCCATACAGTCCGACCGCTTGATGACTTCAAGTCGAGGATAGGCACTCACAAGCCGCTTCACGAGCCCGAAGTAGCTGCTTCGAATCGGCTCGGCAGGCCATAGCCGGATAATTAAATCCTTCATGGCTAGTTCGGATGCCTTATGCAGTTTGATTAGCTGCTTCAGCTGATCGGCAAATGGCACTGGATACACTGGCGCCAGATACTGCGACCAGAAGAGTTTCTATGCAGTGCTCCTTTCTTCAGCTTGGTAGAATTGTGCGGGATCATATTTGCTGCGTGGTAGCTCCGCAAATACCCCTGGAGAAATCCGAATTCAAATTAGCAACGTAATTTTCTCCTCAAATACTTGCTTTGCATAGCCAAAGCCTTACCCGCCGCGATCTTCCTCACCTCCTGGATTTCCTGTAGGGCGCCTTGGGCTTCCCTCCGGGCATCGCGTGCGGCTTGATGAGCCTTGGTGAGTTCGGAATCTTTCTCCGTTAAACTCCGCTCCAAGGTCTCGCATTTCTTCACAGCTTCTTGGAGCTCTTGCGCAGCTTCAATAACCCTGGCCTCGTGCTTCTCACGAAGAGCCTGCTCTAGGGCTGCCTTTTCTCGGCCTCGGCAACAGCCTTCTTAAGAGTCTCGACTTTGGTCATCTCCCCTAGAGCACACCATGAACATATTTTTATCATACTAAATTATTCATTCGCGCTGAACGTGAGCAAGGTTTTTTGCATACCTTGGTTATCCTCCACCTGCTTCTTCACTCGGCCGAGTTCTTCTCCGGCCCGCTCCAGACTCTGCTTCAGTCCGGAGACTTCTGCAGTATGAGAGGCGGTAGTCGCTACAGACACCTGCTTATTAAAAAAAAGAGGGAGAGATGCCATAAAGTAAGTCTCCTACGAACATATATTTGATCCTCTGTCCGGTTCCTTTTTTCACGGAACAATGTATCAGGGGCTACTACCTATACTATGACACTCTTCGTAACCTCACAAAACATACCTCAAAGCCCGTTATAAGGCTGATGCAGGCTTCATTCAGTCCACTCTCAGCGGACTGAATCTTCTCAGTCACCGCACCGATAAGGGCACGAGGTTCTTCAACGATGGAGGCGCTCTTTAGGGCCGCCAATAAAGTATCCAACACCTCTGGTTGGACAGAGGTTGCCAGTGGAACAGGCACACCCCCTCCAGCCGAGGGAGGCTGCCTGCCTTATTCTGGAGCCATATCGGTCTCTGGAATTGTGTCCGGCTGGGGGCCGAATTCGAGATAGCCCCCGTCGTCGACGTCCATGGGAGCCTTTTCTTCCATGTGTCCGGTCCCTGAAGTTCGACCTCCTGGCGCCGCCTTGACAATCTCCCCCCCCCCTCCTTGGCCTGGGTCCCTCTGGGATGATACCTCAGTGTCGTTCACGTGTTTTGGGGAAGGGGCCCTCGGGGTTGTCCCGCTGTCCATAGCATCCGAGCCCAGTAAATCCTTCGATGAGGATTGTTTGGTGCGGGACCTCGCGGGACTGCAAAAAAGTATGGCTCAATGATTAAAACATCATGCCACAATGAGTCTGGATGCGCAAGCATGTTCGGATTTCATACTCACGAGTTCACCAGGGGCTGGGCCCTGGGATCCCACTCCGGGCTGCTATCGGCAGCGGCAGTGGACTCCTCCGAAAGGGGAGTTTTGCCCTTCTTAGGCAATTCGGCTTCCAAGGATGTGGAGGTCGTCCTTTTCTTTCTTCCCCTCGCTGGGGATTGGTTTTCCTCCTCTTCCTCATCCTCTCCGGAGGAAGAGCGAGCATCGGAGTCTTTGGATATTGTGTCCGAAGTGTCGCGGCAACGAAGGCCGCCCCTGGTCTCTTTGGCATCCCTCTTGGCCTTCTTCTTCGGTGCCTTGTAAGGCTCCGAGACCAGCATCTTTGTCAGAAGTGGGCTGGCCCGTTCTTCTGGCAATGGGGCCGGACAGTAGATCTGCCCCACCTTCTTCGTCCAGCCCTAGGAGAGTTGTGGAAAACACATCAAGCATTTCCCTTGGGTTATGCAAATAAAATGTATGACTTGCCAACATACAATGACTCACCGAACTTGTAGGACGGGACAGTTGGTACCCGCGGTCTTTGGCTGAGTCCAACCATGATTTGCCGGACTTAAAGAGCACCTTCTAGATGTCCTTGTGCGAGGAGCCAAAGAGCTCCAGTAGGGTCTGGTGCTTGGCCGGGTTGAATTCCCAAAAATTGCAGGCCCTGTGTTGGCAAGGGAGAATCCGGCGAACTAACATCACCTGGACTACATTGACAAGTTTAATATCCTTGTCTTCCATATCCTGGACGCGCGTCTAGAGCACCGACAACTCGTCTGGCGAGGACCAGTTCAATCCCTTCTTGGGCCAGGACGTAAGCCGTAGAGGAGCTCTGGATCGAAATTCGGGAGCTGCAGCCCATTTCGTGCCGCGCGGCTCAGTGACGTAGAACCACTGTTGTTGCCACTATTTGACGGAATCATTGAAAGTACCTGACGACCATGTAACATTGGGCATCTTGCTCACCATGGCACCTCCGCACTCAGCGTGCTCGCCGCTCACTACCTTGGGCTTCACATTAAAAATCTCCGGCCATAAGACGAAGTGCGGCAAGATGCGGAGAAAGGCCTCGCACACGATGATGAATGTCGAGATGTTGAGGAAGGAATTTGGGGATGGATCGTGAAAATCGATCCCGTAGTAATACATGATGCCGCGAACCAATGGGTGGAGGGGAAACCCTAGCCCACGGACAAAGTGAGGGAGGAATACAACCCTCTCGTGGGGTTTCGGGGTTGGGACGATCTGTCCCGCCGTCTGGAGACGATGGCTGGTTTTCTTGGCCAGATACCCGGCCTCCCGAAGCTTTTTGTTATCCTTCTCCCGGACGGTAGAGGCCATCCACTTGCCTCCTGCTCTGGATCCGGACATTTTCGGAGGGCCTTTGTGGGCGGAGAATACGAACGCTTGGGCGTTGGAGCTCGAGTGAGAGAGAATGGATAAGCAGAGGAAGGAGAAGGCGTGTGTGAAAAAGGGGAGTCCTTATCTCCTTATAAAGGCAGCAGGGATCCTGCGCCTCCCTACTTGCCCGATAAACTCGCTTATTACCCAAGTGCCATGTTGATGGCGCGGTTGGGTTACCCACACCCGTATTGATGAGAATCCCGTGATAAGGGGACACGATCTCTGCTTCGACAAGACATGCCAATAAAACCGCCTCGCGATATGTGCGGTAGCAGGTTGAGAAAAACGGTTCAAATAATTACAAGGCCACAGCGTGATGTCACTCTATGAAAAGTTATCAGCAGATTAGATTTGTGGAATATTTTGCTCTCTACGGTGGTATGTGGAAATTGTTTTGCAGAGCCGGACACGATCCTTGTGTTCAAAATCTTATATGGAGTATTCGAAGAAGGAACCCGCCTTGCAATGCCGAAGACAATCTGCGAGGCGGACACATCTTCATTGAAGCCTGGTTCAGGGGCTACTGAGGGAGTCCTGGATTAGGGGGTCCCCGGACAGCCAGACTATGTACTTGTGCCGGACTGTTGGACTATGAAGATACAAGATTGAAGACTTCGTCCCGTGTTCGGGTGGGACTCTCATTTGCGTGGAAGGCAAGCTTGGCAATTCGGATATGTAGATTTCCATCTCTGTAACCGACTCTGTGTAACACTAGCCCCCTCCAGAGTCTATATAAACCGAAGGGTTTAGTCCGCATGATAAGAACAATCATAATCACAGACTAGCTTCTAGGGTTTAGCCTATACGATCTCGTGGTAGATCAACTCTTGTAATACTCATATCATCAAGATCAATCAAGTAGGAAGTAGGGTATTACCTCCATAGAGAGGGCCCGAACCTGGGTAAACATTGTGTCCCCTGCCTCCTGTTACCATTAGCCTTAGACGCACAGTTCAGGACCCCCTACCCGAGATCTTCCGGTTTTGACACCTCACACCCATGCTGCGTGTCGCCAAGTTCAGGAACTTCCATTCCCCCCCCCTTAATGATGTGTCAGGACCCCGACTCGATGTCACATCGATCTAGCCTGTAACACCTCATATCACTTTGCGGCCTCACGCACGGTATCCCCACGGGTGTCGCCTTACCTTTTCCCGGGACCGTTTGCGCCTTTTGGCTCACGTATATGATAGTGTCGCTAGCATCCATATGATAAGGAGCCCGGGCTGACATGACTAGTTGTAAACCCAAAGTGGCACAGACTTACAGGGACAGGCATCCATGACCCAGCTTCGAACGTGTCGGTCATCAGCAAGTGGGTCCGGGCTGTAGCACTGGGCTAGCAGGACTCCGGTAAACCGGGCTATAGCGGGCTAACAGGACTCCGGTACTCAATGCATGACATTTCCCCGAAGGGACAGACACAGGAACGAAGAAGGACACATGCCGGCCAGCCTAAGTGCTCCAGAGCAGTAGCAAGCTACCATGGCTCAGCGGTAACACTAGGAGACATTTCCTGGTAAGAGAGGCTACTAAAGATAAACAACTAGATAGTCAGATCCCACACATACCAAGCATTTCAATAACATACACACAATATGCTCGATATGTGCAAATACAACATGGCATCACAACATGACTCTACGACACAAGTACTTTATTTAAGGCTCAGAGAGCCATACATAACATACACATAGGTACGGGTCACACGACCCAGCATTCAAGTCATACAGTCATACAAACCAGCAGCGGAAGTAGCTTGTCTGGGTACAGACAACTAGTAAAATAAAAGAGGCTTGGAAATCCTAGCTATACTACGTGGTCCTTCACAAGCTCAGGATCACCACCTGGGCCTTAGCCTACTCATTGATGTCAACGTCTACGAAGAACCCATCAGAAGGGGTTGCAGCGTCTTCTATCAAAATGTAAATTATAGCAACATGAGTACAAAGGTACTCAGCAAGACTTACATCAGATCCTACATACATGCACATTATCAAGAAGGGTTGGTGGAGTTGTTGCAGCAAGCCAGCTTTGACTCTTGGCTAGACTATCCTACGAGACTCCAACTTGAAATGGTTTTGCGCACACGAGTCCACTACTCACCACTTCAATACACTACCGAGGATCCACCTCCGTCTTCCTACGGAAGAGCCATCCTCGGCACTCACACTTATCTTGAGGCTTTTAGTAGTTTCCATTTACTTGTCTATGAACTATATAGGCAACCAAGTAGTCCTTTACCGCGGACGCGGCTATTCGAATAGATCATGATAACCCTGCAGGGGTGTACTTCTTCATACACGCTCTCACCACTTACCGTCGTTTACACGACATGTACTTGGCAACCTTCAAGCGGAAGCCCAACGTGGGTGTCGGCCACGACCTACCTAATCACCTAAGCCTCTAGTCCAGGTTTATCGCCTATTCGGGTTCCATCCATGAGGAGATCCAGCCGAGGTTTCGCTCACAGCCCCAAACGATGTGAACAGGGTTCCCGAGATACCTAACGGGTATTCGGTACACCGTGCCACGTACCTACCGCATCACAGCCCACCCCTACGGTCAGCGCTGTCCACGGCCTCTAGTAGGCTACAAACACCAGAAACTACTTGCAACTCCTGGACAGAGAACTAGGGTGAATAAGAAGTCGAGAGGGTCCATTGTTTTCGGGCCCAATGCATGGTAGTAGCTGAATCTTAAATCACACATACAGATCTCAGTGCTTAAGGTCGGCTTCAATGAAACAACCCACCATGTACTCCTACATGGCCTCTCATCGATACCTTTACCAAATCGTGTTTACCACACCACTCTCATTACTGACATAATCATTTCACTACAGTCCATCACCCAGATGAACTAGACCTGACACGACTCTAAGCATAGCAGGCATAGCAAGGTAGGAATAACACATACATATGGCTCAATCAACTCCTACACATGCTAGTGGGTTTCATCTAGTTACTGTGGCAATGACAGGTCATGCAGAGGAAATGGGTTCAACTACCGTAGCACACAACAGTTTGAAACGCGTTGTCTTAATGCAGTAAAAGAGAGGAGGAGCGAGAACATGGGATTGTATCGATATGATCAAATGGTTGGTTGCTTGCCTGATGGTTCGATGCACTGATACGGTTCTTCGTTAGGGTAATCAAGGTACTCCTCGGAGACAAAACCTGCCCTAAAGAACACCGATACACAACCATCACCAAACAATGTGCAACAATATGATGCATGCATGAAACATGGCAATATGAGTGTGTTGGGCTAATGCAACTAAGACCAGAAGGGTTTGAACCAATTTGAATCGAAGATTCAAATTTCAAACTCAAACATGGCCCTTTAAAGTGTTTTTCCTTGTTCTGCATTAAACATCAAGTTAACTTGTTTAGTCATGCATGAAAATAGTACAGATGGATAGATTGGATTTTTCTGATCATTTTTCATATATAATTTGTCTGATTTGGAGTTACAGAATAAAAGTTATGAATTTTTGAAGTTTAAACTATATTCTGGAATTTCCTATATTAGATTAAATCCAGAAAATCAATTACTGCGTCAGCCTGACGTCAGTGTGACATCAGCAGGTCAACGGGACACGTCCGGGTCAAACCTGACAGTGGGTCCCGCATGTCAGTGTGATTAATTAAACTAAAATTAATTTAAACTAATCCTAATTAGTTAACAGGGCTGGGCCCCACCTGTCATCGACTCAGGAGAGTCAACCAGGGCCCACCCGTGGTCAAACCCAGGTCGGCTGCACCGGCGTTTAGCCGCCGGCGAGCCCGATGCGGCGGCGGAAGTGGTTTTTGCCGTTCCGGCAACCAAACGAGCCGCGGAGGCCACCGGAGAGGAGCTGAGGACGAACCGCAGCTCTTGGTGGAGTCCGTTGGGGTCGGGGTGGCCGGAGTTGGCACCGGCGACGACTTTGGCGGCCACCGGAGTTCGGCCGAAGTCGAACTTGTCGCTAGGGGGGTCGGTGAGGTGCGGAGAGTAGCTAGTTAGGTGCTACGTGACGCGGTGAGCATGATGGACACCGTGGAGTGGTCGGAGGGTGACCGGGAGCACGTCGGCGACGAGCTCCATGGTGGTGGGTGCGGTTGAGCTCCGGGAGGTCGCCACACGGCTCGGGAACGAGAGAGGGAGGGTAGGAGGGGTAGCTAGGCTCACAGTGCACCCGTAGAGGCCACCGGCGGGGTCGGGGACGAGCTGAGGCGGCGACGGTGTTGAAGGGGATCTCCGGCGACGGCGGTTCGGGCGAGGTTGTTGCGGTGGACTCGGGCGTTGCGAGCGCTCGGGGCTCGGCTTGCTCGATGAAGTGGACAGCGGCGGAGCTCCTGGACACGACGAGAGGACGCACGGGCGGCGGGGAGCACAGCTACGACGTAGGCACGGCGGCGGTAGCGTCGGCCATGGCTGGGGGGCGCGAGAGGGAGGAGCTGGAGAGGAGAGGGGGTGTCTGGGGGGTTCGGGGAAGAGAGGGGGAGCGATCGACGATGTCACCGGGCGAGGGGAGCGGCGAGGCGGCGAGCAGGTGCGTGGCGCACGCTGCGGTCGCCGTCGGGCACCTGCCTGCCTGCCTGGCCGGCAAGCAGCTCGCTGGAGCGGCGCTGGGTTGGGCCGGCAGGTGGGCCGGGTGCTGGGCGCCAGGTAAGTTTTTCTATTTTTTCATGTTTTCTGTTTTTTTAATACTTCTGCAACTTTGTTGATTTATTAAAAATACTTAGGCAACTCCTAAAATCACCAAACTACTCCTGGTCCATAGTTGGATTATTTGCAACATGAAACATTTTAGTTTGGAGATATTTGGGCATCTGAATATTTTATATAATTTTAAATGCCCAAATTCAAATATCTATGATTTAATTCAAAGACCCTAGGATGACCTAGGAAAATGTGCATCACTTTTGTCAGGGGTTCTGAACCAGGACAAAAATGATGGGCATTTTAGAAGGGCATTTCAGGTTCATTGAAAAAGTTTTTAGTAAACCCTAGTTGGTTTCAGAGGGGGCTGGGGGTTCTGTCATCCCCATTTTAGGTTTCTGATGAAAGAATAAACATGATGCAACACTCTAATGCATGACTAGCTAGGGTGTGACAACTCACCCCCACTCAAAAGAATCTCGTCCCGAGATCTGGGTTCCTCCGGGAAGAAAGCAGGATACTCAAGTCGAAGACGATCCTCCCTTTCCCAAGTTGCTTCATCCTCAGAATGGTGCGACCATTGAACTTTGAGAAACTTGATATTATGACGTCGAGTGGTACGCTCGGCCTGATCGAGGATACGAATGGGGTACTCTCGATACGTAAGATTATCTTGGAGATCAAGCGTTTCGTGGTCCACTCCACGGATAGGATCCGAGAAGCAACGCCTGAGTTGAGAAACGTGGAAGACATCGTGGACTCTGGAGAGATGCAGAGGTAGTTCCAACTGGTAGGCAACTTCCCCACGTTTTGCGAGAATGCGGAAAGGTCCAATGTAACGAGGAGCCAATTTGCCTTTGATACCGAAACGATGGGTTCCCTTCAAAGGAGTAACCCGAAGGTAAGCCTTCTCGTCAACCTCGAAAGTGATAGCCTTATGTTTTCGGTCATATTGACTCTTTTGACGAGATTGGGCTGTTTTCAACTTTTCGCGAACGATGCGAACTTGCTCTTCTGCTTCCTGAATCATATCCGGGCCAAAGAATTGTCTTTCCCCGGTTTCTGACCAGTTAAGGGGTGTTCGACAATGTCGTCCATAGAGCACTTCAAAAGGGGCTTTACCCAAGCTAGATTGATAGCTGTTGTTATAAGCAAATTTGGCAAATGGAAGGCATTTCTCCCACTCCATTCCGAATGAGATAACAGAGGCTCGAAGCATGTCTTCTAGGATCTGGTTGACGCGTTCCACTTGACCACTTGATTGAGGGTGGAAGGCGGTGCTAAAAGAGAGACAGGTTCCCATAGCATTTTGGAAACTTTCCCAAAATCGAGAGGTGAAAAGACTTCCTCGATCCGAGTTAATTTCCAAAGGAACACCATGGAGAGACACTATTCGGGAGATGTATAAGTCTGCCAATTGACTAGCGGTTATACTCTCACGAACAGGTAAGAAATGGGCTACTTTGGAAAGACGATCGACAATGACGAAGATAGCATTATTCCCTCTCTTGGTCCTGGGAAAACCGGTAATGAAATCCATACCAATTTTATCCCATTTCCATTCAGGAATAGCTAGGGGTTGAAGGGTGCCAGCAGGCCGTTGATGCTCTGCCTTTACACGACGGCAGACGTCGCAATTAGCAATATACTGAGCAATTTCTCTCTTCATTCTAGTCCACCAGAACCTCTGGCGTAGGTCCTGATACATCTTGGTACTACCGGGATGAATGGTGAGAGGAGTTTCATGAGCTTCCTTAAGGATCAGTCATCTCAGGTTTCGCACTTTGGGAACCACTAGTCGATTCCCGAAGTACACGACCCCTTGATCATCAATGGAGAAACAATTCGCAACTCCTTTCTTGATGTTTCTCCTGATGCGGGAAATTCCCGGATCTACCTTCTGTGCTTTGATGATCTGATCCGTAAGGGTAGGTTTCGCCACCAAGGTGGAAAGAAAACCTTGAGGAACAATGTGAAGGTTAAGCTTCCGAAATTCCTCATGGAGAAGCGGTTGACTTTGTTGTAACATCAGGTTGTTACAATAAGATTTACGACTTAGCGCATCAGCCATGATGTTGGCTTTCCCTAGGGTGTAAGTTATTCCTAAGTCGAAATCTGTGATCAACTCAACCCAACGTATTTGCCTGAGATTCAAATCCGGTTGGGTGAAGATGTACTTCAGACTTTGGTGATCAGTGAATATTTCGCAATGATTACCAAGAAGGTAATGTCGCCAGGTTTTATGTGCATAGACTACGACTGCAAGCTCTAGATCATGAGTAGGATAATTCTCCTCATGTGGGTGCAATTGCCGTGAAGCGTAAGCAATTACGTGTCGATCTTGCATGAGAATGCAACCTAGTCCTTGTCGCGAGGCGTCGCAGTAGATAACAAAGTCCTTAGAGAAATATGGCGGTACCAATACGGGAGCAGATGTCAGGTGTCTTTTCAGTTCCTGAAAGTTGTGCTCACATTGTGGAGTCCACTCGAACTTTTTATCTTTCTTGAGGAGTTCGGTTAGAGGTTTAGCAACTTTGGAGAAATTTTCGACAAAGCGACGGCAATAGCTCGCTAAGCCCAGAAAACTCCGAACTTGCTTGACCGATTCAGGTGGAGTCCAATTAAGGACGGCTTGAACTCGCTCATGGTTAACAGCAATACCTTTACCAGATATTACATGACCCAGATAGGTCACTTCTGACAACCAGAATTCACATTTAGAAAATTTGGCATAAAGGCGATGCTCTCGATGTTTCTTCAACACTAGCCTTAGATGTTCGACATGTTCTTCCTCGCTCTTGGAGTAGATGAGTATATCATCGTGGTAAACCACGACGAATTTATCCAAATACTCCATGAAGATTGAGTTCATTAACCGAGAAAAGGTGGCTGGAGCGTTGGTTAAACCGAAGGACATGACAGTGTACTCGTATTGGCCATAACGAGTAACAAAGGCCGTTTTAGGAATGTCCCCGTTCCTGATTTTGATTTGATGGTAGCCCAACCTCAAATCCATTTTGGAGAAGATTGAGGATCCAGCGAGATGATCATACAGGTCGTTGATCCTGGGGAGCGGATATTTGTTCTTGATTGTGACCAAATTGACAGGTCGATAATCTACAACCATCCGGTCCGTACCATCCTTCTTCTTGACGAAGAGGACGGGGCAAGCCCACGGAGATGAACTAGGTCGGATGAAACCCTTTTTCAAGGACTCATCGAGTTGTTTCTTAAGCTCGGCTAGTTCTAGTGGTGCCATCTTATAAGGTCTTCTAGCAATCGGAACGGTTCCTGGAATGAGGTCTATTACGAACTCAACATCCCTGTCAGGTGGAACACCTGGCAATTCCTCTGGGAAGACATCCGAGAAGTCACGGACTACTGGAACATCCTCAAGGTCTGGAAAAGGGCTGGCATTAAGAGAATATAACTGTCGCTTGGCTATTCGGGTCAAGACATTGACTATCTTTCCCGAAGGATGGGTGAGTTGAACAGTCCTAGAGAAACAATCAATGTTGGCATGATGGGTTGACATCCAGTCCATACCCAAGATGATATTAATATCTGACGATTTAAGGGCTATCAAAGATGCGAGAAAAACAAGTCTGTCGACTTGAATTTCATTTCCATGGCTTACTTTAGAAGTTTGCCATTTGGATCCCGGAGTTTCAATTACCATAGAGGTGGGCATCTCACAGAATGCGGTGTTATGCAAACGAGCATAATTTTCGGATATGAAAGAATGAGAGGCTCCTGTATCGAAAAGAACAGATGCCGGGTGGCAATTAACAAGGAGCGTACCGAGAACGACGTTGGGATCCTCTTGAGCTTCTTCGGCAGAAATACAATTGACATTGCCACGTGTAGCGGTGGCCGGCTTGGCGTGGAACACTTTCCCTGTCGACTTGCCACGGCCAACAGCTTTAGCAGATTGGTTGGGGTTGGTTTGGGGACACTCGCTCATATAGTGGCCAGATTCCCCACACTTAAAGCAAGTCACGGAACTGGTACGTGGAGGAGCACTGTTGGTTGGACCACCATAGGACTTGGCTGGTGCAGACTGTTGAACGGGGCGAGGCGCCTGGAAGGATGGCCTCGGTGTGAACCTGGGTGGCAGGGAAGTGTTGGGCACCCACACGCGGCGCTTCTGAGGACCAGCACCGGATGAGGAACCCACGTCACGGCCATGCTTGCGTGTTGCGTCATAATCAGTCTGACCAGTCTCAGCACTGATGGCCTTGTTAACAAGCTTCTGAAAAGATGTGCACTCATGCAGACGGAGGTCGCGGCGAAGCTCAGGACTAAGACCCTTACGGAACCTTTCTTGCTTCTTGGCATCAGTAGAAACTTCCTCAGTGGCATATCGTGCGAGGTTACCGAACTCCCTGCTGTAAGCATCCACAGAGAGTCGGCCTTGAGTGAAACTGCAAAATTCCTCACGTTTACGGTCCATGAGACCCTCCGGAATGTGATGTTCACGGAAAGCCTCGCTGAATTCAGCCCAAGTAGTGACATGGCCCGCGGGGAACATAGCTCCATAATTCTCCCACCAGAGACTGGCGGGGCCTTCAAGATGATATGCAGCAAAGGTGACCTTGTCAGCCTCGGCTACTAGCGCGGAGTGCAGTTTGTGAGAAATACTGCGAAGCCAGTCATCAGCGTCGAGAGGCTCGACGGAATGGTGGAACGTGGGTGGATGTAACTTGATGAAATCACTGAGTGACACCACGTTAGTCCTCTGATGGTGTGCTGTGTTCTGTTCAATACGCTCCAACAAACGGTTGGTCTCCCGCTTGTTTCTTTCGGCTTCCATCATAACCTCGGCTAGGGAAGGAGGATGAGGCAGATTTGCATTCCTGACTTCACTGCCTTCGGCCTGCTCTTGAGGAGCAGGGTTATTGCGTGTGTTGACCATCCTAGGTAAACAAGACAATGATTTAGTCAGAATGATAAGATTCCGACATAGAATACAGAATGTAAGGAGTAACTCGGAATGCAAGATGATCATCCGTATGACATGGTAGATACAGAAACTGCTTCTTTATTCCATCATCATACACACCATACAAGGTTTAGTACAAGACCAAACAAGGTACTATTACGGTGAAAAGAGGATTACATCTCATCGGAGGCATCCCGAGCTCCTATACATTATTTTTCTACACCTCCGGAAGGCGGTACAAACTAGGTCATATCCCACGAGTCACGCAGGACGATAGACGACACAGCTAGTACGAACTAGTGATACTACCACTAACTCAGACCGATCCGTAGTAGTCCTCGTAGAAGTCACCTCCATAGCCTGGAAGCTCAACATGATAATCCGGAAACAGACGATCTCGCGGAGCTTGTGGACCATAGGGGCTAGGATGAGGTCTTGGATCAACAGACGGTGGCCTGCGGGGACCGCGAGGTGGGGTGATGCCTCCTACATCACGCCAACCCATCACGTCTGGCAGAGCAGATCTCACAGGATAGAGATCACGCATATCCGAATATCCAGCTTGCACCGCCGGTGCAAACCAAGTCAACGTGGCCCAATGGTCAGCACGGGTATTGAAAAGCTCTAGCCTCAAGGCTCGGTTTTCACGGTCCTTATCCTTGAGCATCACAGCAGTGGTGCGAGTCCGTGAATCCTCCTGAGTGGGGTCAGCATAGATAGCCTAGAGATACCCTTGTGCTCCCGGAAGTGATCCTGGCATATACCGAAAATCAGAGTCCCGAAATAGGCCAGACCTGACTCGCATGATGGTCATCATAGAGTAGGCGGCGTCCTGCACAACCATCTCAATAGTAACCCCGAGTCCATAGGAGCAGTGAAGGGGCTCGGTGGATCCAGGATAAGATGGAAATATCCTGACAGTGCAGAGATACTGGCTTTGATTAAAGTCTCGAAATTGCTCTTCGACCGTGTACTCAGGATACCAACGGTATCCAGCCTCAGTCATTACCCTGACCAACATGGCGGTATGACCGGGTACATCTAGGCATCGAGTCAGGCAAACCACTTGATTGAGGTCGCGAGTGGCCATCTGAAAGCACAATCATAATGCAAAGGCATTAGAATTCCTAGCAAAATTTCGGCAGCATAACAGCTGTAAATGCTCAAGAAGGATTTGAGACATTTGACAAAGGATTTCATACACACTCAACATCATCATGTCAAAGTTCTGAGTCCATCCTAACAACATAATGTGGTAGTAGAACTGAACTAGGCTTGTATCCATCAAACCTATAAGGTACTACTGATTAGTAACACGTGATCCTGATAGAGAGAATAGATCCTAATTCCTTAACCCCCGGTGGAAGAATAGACTGACTCAGATCAGAATGTCATAAGATAAAGAAGTAAAAAGAGCCTTACGTTCCAACCCACAAACAATTCCCCTACATATAACTAAGAATTTCTAGACTCAACATCGACCAGTTTGGCTTGGAGAACCTACAGGCAGTCCGGCTCTGATACCAACGCTGTCAGGACCCCGACTCGATGTCACATCGATCTAGCTTGTAACACCTCATATCACTTTGCGGCCTCACGCACGGTATCCCCACGGGTGTCGCCTTACCTTTTCTAGGGACCGTTTGCGCCTTTTGGCTCACGTATATGATAGTGTCGCTAGCATCCATATGATAAGGAGCCCGGGCTGACATGACTAGTTGTAAACCCAAAGTGGCACAGACTTACAGGGACAGGCATCCATGACCCAGCTTCGAACGTGTCGGTCATCAGCAAGTGGGTCCGGGCTGTAGCACTGGGCTAGCAGGACTCCGGTAAACCGGGCTGTAGCGGGCTAACAGGACTCCGGTACTCAATGCATGACATTTTCCCGAAGGGACAGACACAGGAACGAAGAAGGACACATGCCGGCCAGCCTAAGTGCTCCAGAGCAGTAGCAAGCTACCATGGCTCAGCGGTAACACTAGGAGACATTTCCCGGTAAGAGAGGCTACTAAAGATAAACAACTAGATAGTCAGATCCCACACATACCAAGCATTTCAATAACATACACACAATATGCTCGATATGTGCAAATACAACATGGCATCACAACATGACTCTACGACACAAGTACTTTATTTAAGGCTCAGAGAGCCATACATAACATACACATAGGTACGGGTCACACGACCCAGCATTCAAGTCATACAGTCATACAAACCAGCAGCGGAAGTAGCTTGTCTGGGTACAGACAACTAGTAAAATAAAAGAGGCTTGGAAAGCCTAGCTATACTACGTGGTCCTTCACAAGCTCAGGATCACCACCTGGGCCTTAGCCTACTCATTGATGTCAACGTCTACAAAGAACCCATCAGAAGGGGTTGCAGCGTCTTCTGTAAAAATGTAAATTATAGCAACATGAGTACAAAGGTACTCAGCAAGACTTACATCAGATCCTACATACATGCACATTATCAAGAAGGGTTGGTGGAGTTGTTGCAGCAAGCCAGCTTTGACTCTTGGCTAGACTATCCTACGAGACTCCAACTTGAAATGGTTTTGCGCACACGAGTCCACTACTCACCACTTCAATACACTACCGAGGATCCACCTCCGTCTTCCTACGGAAGAGCCATCCTCGGCACTCACACTTATCTTGAGGCTTTTAGTAGTTTCCATTTACTTGTCTATGAACTGTATAGGCAACCAAGTAGTCCTTTACCGCGGACGCGGATATTCGAATAGATCATGATAACCCTGCAGGGGTGTACTTCTTCATACACGCTCTCACCACTTACCGTCGTTTACACAACATGTACTCGGCAACCTTCAAGCGGAAGCCCAACGTGGGTGTCGGCCACGACCTACCTAATCACCTAAGCCTCTAGTCTAGGTTTATCGCCTATTCGGGTTCCATCCATGAGGAGATCCGGCCGAGGTTTCGCTCACAGCCCCAAACGATGTGAATAGGGTTCCCGAGATACCTAACGGGTATTCGGTACACCGTGCCACGTACCTACCGCATCACAGCCCACCCCTACGGTCAGCGCTGTCCACGGCCTCCAGTAGGCTACAAACACCAGAAACTACTTGCAACTCCTGGACAGAGAACTAGGGTGAATAAGAAGTCGAGAGGGTCCATTGTTTTCGGGCCCAATGCATGGTAGTAGCTGAATCTTAAATCACACATACAGATCTCAGTGCTTAAGGTCGGCTTCAATGAAACAACCCACCATGTACTCCTACATGGCCTCTCATCGATACCTTTACCAAATCGTGTTTACCACACCACTCTCATTACCGACATAATCATTTCACTCCAGTCCATCACCCAGATGAACCAGACCTGACATGACTCTAAGCATAGCAGGCATAGCAAGGTAGGAATAACACATACATATGGCTCAATCAACTCCTACACATGCTAGTGGGTTTCATCTAGTTACTGTGGCAATGACAGGTCATGCAGAGGAAATGGGTTCAACTACCGTAGCACACAGCAGTTTGAAACGCGTTGTCTTAATGCAGTAAAAGAGAGCAGGAGCGAGAACATGGGATTGTATCGATATGATCAAATGGTTGGTTGCTTGCCTGATGGTTCGATGCACTGATACGGTTCTTCGTTAGGGTAATCACGGTACTCCTCGGAGACAGAACCTGCCGCAAAGAACACCGATACACAACCATCACCAAACAATGTGCAACAATATGATGCATGCATGAAACATGGCAATATGAGTGTGTTGGGCTAATGCAACTAAGACCAGAAGGGTTTGAACCAATTTGAATCAAAAATTCAAATTTCAAACTCAAACATGGCCCTTTAAAGTGTTTTTCCTTGTTCTGCATTAAACATCAAGTTAACTTGTTTAATCATGCATGAAAATAGTACAGATGGATAGATTGGATTTTTCTGATCATTTTTCATATATAATTTGTCTGATTTGGAGTTACAGAATAAAAGTTATGAATTTTTGAAGTTTAAAATATATTCTGGAATTTCCTATATTAGATTAAATCCAGAAAATCAATTACTGCGTCAGCCTAACGTCAGTGTGACATCAGCAGGTCAACGGGACACGTCCGGGTCAAACCTGACAGTGGGTCCCGCGTGTCAGTGTGATTAATTAAACTAAAATTAATTTAAACTAATCCTAATTAGTTAACAGGGCTGGGCCCCACCTGTCATCGACTCAGGAGAGTCAACCAGGGCCCACCCGTGGTCAAACCCAGGTCGGCTGCACCAGCGTTTAGCCGCCGGCGAGCCTGACGCGGCGGCGGAAGTGGTTTTTGCCGTTCCGGCAACCAAACGAGCCGCGGAGGCCACCGGAGAGGAGTTGAGGACGAACCGCAGCTCTTGGTGGAGTCCGTTGGGGTCGGGGTGGCCTAAGTTGGTGTCGGCGACGACTTTGGCGGCCACCGGAGTTCGGCCGAAGTCGAACTTGTCGCTAGGGGGGTCGGTGAGGTGCGGAGAGTAGCTAGTTAGGTGCTACGTGACGCGGTGAGCATGATGGACACCGTGGAGTGGTCGGAGGGTGACCGGGAGCACGTCGGCGACGAGCTCCACGGTGGTGGGTGCGGTTGAGCTCCGGGAGGTTGCTACACGGCTCGGGAACAAGAGAGGGAGGGTAGGAGGGGTAGCTAGGCTCACAGCGCACCCGTAGAGGCCACCGGCAGGTTCGGGGACGAGCTGAGGCGGCGACGGTGTTGAAGGGGATCTCCGGCGACGGCGGTTCGGGCGAGGTCGTTGTGGTGGACTCGGGTGTTGCAAGCGCTCGGGGCTCGGCTTGCTCGATGAAGTGGACAACGGCGGAGCTCCTGGACACGACGAGAGGACGCACGGGCGGCAGGGAGCGCGGCTACAACGTAGGCACGGCGGCGGTAGCGTCGGCCATGGCTGGGGGGCGCGAGAGGGAGGAGCTGGAGAGGAGAGGGGGTGTCTGGGGGGTTTGGGGAAGAGAGGGGGAGCGATCCACGACGTCACCGGGCGAGGGGAGCGGCGAGGCGGCGAGCAGGTGCGTGGCGCGCGCTGCGGTCGCCGTCGGGCACCTGCCTGCCTTCCTGGCCGGCAAGCAGTTCGCTGGAGCGGCGCTGGGCTGGGCCGGCAAGTGGGCCGGGTGCTGGGCGCCAGGTAAGTTTTTCTATTTTTTCCTATTTTCTGTTTTTTTAATACTTCTACAACTTTGTTGATTTATTAAAAACACTTAGGCAACTCCTAAAATCACCAAACTACTCCTGGTCCATAGTTGGATTATTTCCAACATGAAACATTTTAGTTTGGAGATATATGGGCATCTGAATATTTTATATAATTTTAAATGCCCAAATTCAAATATCTATGATTTAATTCAAAGACCCTAGGATGACCTAGGAAAATGTGCATCACTTTTGTCAGGGCTTCTGAACCAGGACAAAAATGATGGGCATTTTAGAAGGGCATTTCAGGTTCATTGAAAAAGTTTTTAGTAAACCCTAGTTGGTTTCAGAGGGGGCTGGGGGTTCTGTCATCCCCATTTCAGGTTTCTGATGAAAGAATAAACATGATGCAACACTCTAATGCATGACTAGCTAGGGTGTGACATGATGCACCCGCTCTTATTCTACCATGACTGAAGCACCTCGAGCTCATTGCCATCTGCCTCCCAAACGGTGACATGGAGCGCCTGCTCCGTGGCTTTACTGCACTCGAGTACCTTCGTCTTCAGGCGATCAATGGGTTGAGTAGCTTCCACATCACCTCCATGACTCTCCGGACTATTTATTTGTGTTGTTGGTTCGGCAGGAAGACATCACAAGATGTGTACCATGGTATGGTCAATGAGGACACACCTGCACTTGAGAGATTACTTGTAGTTGATCAAGTAGGTCTAACAAGAATCAATGTCATTTCTGCTCCAAAATTGACATTGGTCGGCTACTCATCTGACAAATACTCCGAACTTGTTATTGGATCCACACCCGTTCAGGTATAACAACCGCGTTCTACCTCTCCTTGTACAAATTAACATTATTTCTAATTTTGAAGATGTTTGTTCATCTGTCATCGAGAAAATGATTCCGACAAGCTTGACCCCGAAACTGCGCACAGTGAAGGTCTTGTCACTAGAATCTATCGGCCCCAACCTAGAGCAAGTTGTCAGTTTCCTGAGATGCTTTTCGTGCCTGGAGAAGCTATATATCGAGGTGATGTTCCTTTCCTATTAAATGTTAACCCTAAGGGAGTTCAATTTGTGACACCTTTTTCCAAGTTTACAATAACAATGTACTACGATTTCTGAAGGATTCTTTTGGAGGATTTCAGTACATACATGTCCCCCCCCATATTGGTTGCTTGATCCATATGGTATCCATAAGCATTTCTCCCTTGGATTATCTGTACTAGTTTTCTTAGGGAACTTTTCATCCACTCCAACCTCTTGTGAAGAAAGCTACATTTTTCTAGAATGTAATCAAATGCCCATGTTAATTATGTCAGATCAAAGATGGCATGTTAGTGCATTTTATAAATCCTACAAACCAAATAGGCATGTAGTAGTGTTCAAAACTGCATGTAGGCACTAACACGTTTTCTTCTTTTGCACATAAGAATAGGCTTGGTGGTGGATAATGTGATACAATATAACAATCATGTCGAATGCCTAGATCTGCATCTCTCAGAAATTACTTTGAACTCCTACCGAGGGACATTGCCAGAGATTATATTCGCCAGGTTCTTTGTTGTTAGAGCAAGGGTGCTGAAGGCAATGAGGTTTGCCCTACATTTATTTCACAAAAATGAATGGTTTGTTGATCAGCGGCGGCGCCTGCGGCAGAATGGAATAGGCTCCAAAAATGCTGAATTTCATTTTGGAACTTCAGATGACAAAGTAATCGGAAGTCATCATGTCAACCCCATACATGACTTCTCAGTGGCTGACCCCTTTGCAAAAATTATGAAGTTTCGAAACCAAACTTAGAAGTGGTAATATTAGTTTGAACCTCTCTGATATCCATGTTCAACGGATCAGCGCGAGCGTTTGCAGCTGATGACCTGAATTTCATTTCTAATATCAGTTTGAACCTTGTAATTTTTGAATTTGAGCCATATAACTCTAGAATTTGAACCTTGTAATATTTAGAGATTTTGTGGCACAATCGTTGAAATGGCATCGTATGAGACTCGTATATTGGTAGCACTATTTTGACCTTTTTTGAAAACATTAAGCTTTATTAATTGAAATAACAGTTTCATCATCAATAAGGAGAGATACAATATCAACCATGGGCTCCTCAAACAACTCCCTATCGCAGAGAATTTCGCTAGCCTAGCAATTTCATGAGCAACTTTATTTGCTTCCCTATTACAATGTTCAAACCTAGTAATAGTAAATTCGCAAGCCATAAAATAGCAATCATCGAACACTATTGTCGCCGCTCCCGCCGATTGTCCTCCATTCTTCATCATGCAATCACTTCCGTACTATCAGAGTTAACAATAAGGCGGTTGCACCCCGCCTTCTGTGCTAGGTTAAGGCCAAACCTCAGTGC
Source organism: Triticum aestivum (assembly GCF_018294505.1). NCBI lineage: Eukaryota > Viridiplantae > Streptophyta > Magnoliopsida > Poales > Poaceae > Triticum > Triticum aestivum. Next base: position 300,050,944 of record NC_057795.1, on the reverse strand, counting down.
CAATGCTTCTGCCATTAGAACATCCACACACCAATCAAGTCGCCAACTTCCGCAAACAATGAACCTTCCTTTGTCATCTCCAGGACTGCCCCGCCGTGCCTCTAAGCAGATCATAATCAAAAGACGCATCAATGTTTAGCTTCCCAAAACCCATAGGAGGTCTAAGCCATCCCCCTTTCTTACTGATTGCCTTAGGGGAGTTTGCTTTAACATAATTTGCTGCTATAGCACGGGCCCCTATCGCATGCATCTTGAGACTTTCTTGCATTGCTTCTAATCATTTTAAACACCTTGTGCTTAGTTTATACTTTACACATCATACATGTCAATATGTCATGTTGTCATGTTTTGCATACATATTCCATCCTCCTATCATGCGGTTGCCTTACATGAAAGTAGTGTTTGTTAGTATCATGCATCAATGAGTTTTGAAGAGCTAATTTTATTCCTTTTTCTTATGGGTTTGACTTGACAGGCAAAATCAAAAAAGAGGAAGGAAAAGAGTAAGGAAGGCGATGATGGTGGTCCTTTGCAGCAACGTAAACAGACCATCTCTACGGATTCTCTTCGTACTGCTAGTGCATTACAAGTTCCAAGTTTCCACTCCCATACTCCACCATCCCAGGTGCTTGCTCTAACTTGGCAGTGTGTTTCATATGGTGTCTAGATTGTATTGCTTCTAATTAGTGTAAACTGCATCTGCTTAGCTTACGCATTATACGTGTGAATATGACATGCCTTCCTGTTTTTGGTACATACTATATGAGTCTATGAGACCATGTTCTTACATGAAACTACTCTTCTTGTGTATCCTGCATCAGTCACTTATGATGAGACACCTTTAAGTTGGCAGTGTGATATTGGTTTTCATCTTGAATATGATTTCTAGCATGTAGTGCTTCTAATTTTATGAATGCCACCAATGACGAGACAATTTTAACTTGGTAGAGTGATATTGGTTGCACCTTTCACATGGTGTCTAGCTCGTAGTGCTTCTAATTTGTTGAAGTGTGTTCTTCTTAGATACCACATCATAGGTGTGAATATGTCATGCCGTCTAGATTTTTGTACATATCCATCCTTGTATCATGAGTTTGCCTTTCATCAGAGTAGTGTTAGTCAGTATCATGCATGAATGACTTGTGAAAAGTGAATTTTTTCCTTTTTCTTGTCAGATTGACCTCACAATGCAAAATCAATAAAGCGGAAGGAAATTGGTAAGGCATTGGATGATGGTGGTCCTTCCAAGCAACTGAAATGGAGGGTCTCTACAGATTATACTCCGTCATCCTCCCAACAAGATTCGCAAGACAACACAAGGCTAGACAGTTAACGTAGCTGTGTAGATGATGAGCACATCTCCCCTACTCCACCATCACAGGTGTTTGCTCTAACTTGGCACTATTATATGTGGTTGCATGTTGCTTATGATGTCTAGCTTGTATTTCTTCTAACTTTGTTGTATTGCATGTGCTTACTTTACACATCATACCTATGAATATAACACGTGTTCCTGTTTCTAGAACATATTGTATCTAATCACATCATGTTCTTATATCAGACTACTGTTCTTGCGAATCCCACATCAGTCACTTATGATGAGGCACCTTTAAGTCGCCACTTTGATATTGGTTGAGTCTTGCATATGATTTATAGCATGTAGTTCTTCTAATTTGTTGACACGCCAAAGAGTTTGAACTTGGCAGAGTGATATTGGTTGCATCTTTCATATGGTGCCTACCTTGTAGTGCTTCTAATTTGTTGAAATGCCTTCTACTTAGTTACCACATCATAGGTGTGAATATGTCATGCCGTCCTATTTTTCATACATATTCCATCCTCGTATCATGTGTTTGCCTTTCATCGAATAGTGTTCGTTAGTATCATGCATGAATGAGTTCTGAATAGTGAATTTTATTCCTTTTCTTATTAGTTTGAATTCACAATGCAAAATCAATACAGCTGAAGGAAATTAGTAAGGCGGCGGATGATGGTGGTCCTTCGGAGCAATTCAAACAGAGGGTCTCTACAGATTCTACTCCACCATCCTCCCACCAAGATTCGCAAGACAACACACGGCTGGACAGTCAACGTAGTTGTGTAGATGATGAGCACATCTCCCCTTTTCCACCATCACTAGTGCTTTCTCTAACATGGCACTCTTATATATGGTTGCGTGTTCCGTATGATGTCTAGTTTATATTGCTTCTAATTTTGTTGAATTGCATCTTCGTAGCTTACAACTTATACCCGGAAAAATCACTTACCCATAAGACACATTTAACTTGGGAGTGTGATGTAGGTTGCATCTTGCATTGTCTTCTAGCTTGAACTGCTTCTAATTGTTGAAATGGCACTTATGACGAGACACTTTTTACCTCATAGAGTGATATTGGTTGCATGTTCATATGGTTCCTAGCTTTCATTTCTTCTAATTTTGTTGAAATGCCTTCTACTTCATGTTTTTCATACATATTCCATCCTCCTATCGTACGTGTGAATATGCAATGTTGTCGTTTTTTGTATATATTCCATCCTCCTATCACGTGCTTGCCTTACATCAAAGTAGTGTTCATTTGTATCATGCATCAACCAGCTATGCGGAGCTAACTTTATTCATCTTCTTGTGGTTTTGACTTCAAAAGCCAATATCAAAAAAGAGGAACGAAAAGAGTAAGTTAGGGGATGTTGGTGGTCCTCCAGACCAATGCAAATGGAGGCTCTCTAGATTTACTACTGCTACTGCTACTGCAGTTGAAGTCCCAAGTCTACATATCTCCCCTACTCCACCATTGCAGGTGCTTGCTCTAAGTTGACAGTGTGATAATTGGTTTCATGTTGCATATGTTGTCTAGCTTGTATTTCTTCTATTTTATTAAATTGCACCTGCTGAGATTATATGTTATACATGTGCATATGACATGCCTTTCTATGTCTAGAATACACTGCATCTATCTATCATACCATGTTCTTACATCAAAGTACTGTTGTTGTGTATCCCGCATCAATCACTCATGATTGGACACTTATAACTTGGCAGTGTGATAGTGGTTGCATCTTGCATTGATTTCCAGGTCGTACTGCTTCTAATTTTTCGAAATGCCACTTACGACATGACACTTTTAACTTGGTAGAGTGATATTGGTTGCATCTTTCATATGGTGTCTAGCTTGCATTACTTCTATTTTCTTGAAAATCCTTCTCCTTAGTTTACACGTCGTAGCTGTGGATATGTCACGCCATCCTGTTTTTCTTACATATTCCATCCTCCTCATACGGTTGTCTTACATCAAAGTATTGCTTGTTTGTATCATGCATCAATGAGTTCTGAAGAGCGATTCTATTCTTTTGTGTTGTGGGTACGGCTTGACATGTAAAGTCAAAAAAGAGCAAGGAAAAGAATAAAGTAGGGAATGGTGTTACTCATCAAGTGCAATGAAAAACAATCTTCCCTCAAGATTCTGCTACAACCTATAGTGCAGTAGAAGGTCCAAGTCCACCGGCTAAATCTACAAACATAGTATCACCTGCTACACCAGCTGAAGCATCCCCTTCAACTGTACCAGCATCTCAATGAGTTGCTTGTTCGTTTTCTCTGCAACTAGCTAGTTCCCAAGCTGCCTTCACACCTAACACTACTTCCAAAGCACTGTTGGCACAACAGGACTTTGCAAGATCAGATGAACCTCATGAGCATCAACACCAAGACGGTACCTGACCGAGTCAAGTTCCAGTTGCATGCTCCTTTATATGTACTCTCACAGTTTGATGTGCACTAACACTTTCCATATTCGTTATTGAACTAGCACTATGGCACAAGCGGAAACAGACATCAGGGATAATGCTTGACAGATTAACAAAATCTAAAGGAGGAAGAATGGAGATCCATTTTGAGGCAGGTTTAAAAAGGCCATGTGATGCTACAGAGTCAGCCAAGTTAGTATTAGAGGCAGCTGCTGCCGTTAGGTGTCATGCACGTATCCTCCCAATGTGGATCTAGTACAGGAATGAGAAAGAGGATACCTAGTTTAACACCTTCCTTGAACATTTATCCGTAAGTAATGTTATTCATTGCAATTTGTAATATTGTCTTGCTCTATCCCATACTTTCTAGCTTCCTCCTAAAAGGACCCGCATTCTTTTTTCAATAGATGAGGTTCAAGTTAGATCCGGTAGATGATGTAACTAAACAAGCATGCACTCATGTTTTTCAGTCTGCTCTGTGAAAGTATCGGTATCACCTTACATTGGTACGCGTCGGTGCTATTCAAACGGTTTTTAATCCCTTTCCGCGATGGAATTTGGAACCGTCGCCAAGTGAGTGTGGGTGATAGGGGGTTCCTTCCCACATGACCTACAAACCGTCGGGGATAGGGAGTCAAGATGCATATACAGTACTCCTACTCGTTTGTGATTGCATTGCCATCGCAATCAGTATTCTGTGCTTCTACGTTTATCATGCGCGGCCCATCACAAACGGTTCACTATTATAGAACGTGTATGATATGCATACAATCACACACATTCGCTTTTCCCAAACCGTATGCGATAACTAATTAAGAAGATTAGCTAATCGTCGTACGAGTGTCGGATAGGATTATGAAATGTCGGACTGTCGTAACATCGTCGTACATGACAACTATCGCACGTTCTGTGGTGCAACGTTTATGATGCATACTTCATCAAAAACAGTTCATTGTTGCAAATCGTGTATGATAAGGCAACTATCACGAACGCTTAGTTTGCCCGCACCGTTTGTGATATTGTATGACATCACACATGATTTGCATATGGCAACTGTGTGCATGCTTGCACACGTTTCCTCTCTATGAACCATGTCGGATTATGATGTATATCGCAAACGTTTGTGTTTTACCAACCATGTGCGCCGTAACGACCTATAGAGCGTAATTTCACCGTAATTTAATTGTTTCTATTTTAAATTGTACCAGATTTGAATTTGAATTTGAATGTATGCTATAGCTTTATTCCTATCCATTAGGTTCAAGCAACCAATGCATTATTCGATTCATAGGTACATATGTTCAAGAATTACATAAATAAATAAAGAATGATGAACCACAGTTGTCTACTTGCACTATTAAAGATGATAAAGAAAGAGGCGAAATACATTCTAGTTGCTGAACAAGGTGAAGCGGAATGCCCATATTGTGCCCTCCTCCATGCAGAAGGCATGCACAACTCTAGTCCAACCCCTTGTGATGGTTGACCGCCTATCCTTTACGGTCTTCGTGAAAACATCTAGATAATCATCATGTTCTGGTAAAAATACTTTAACCTTTGCATGCCCACCAATCATGTAGTTTTAGAGGTAATCTTGAGTAAACTACTTTGGGAACCACTACAAAGGAAAAAGATTCAGACATTGTCATCTAACACAACTCATTATGGGTAGTAAAAAGAAGGCTCCAATGTTCTTACTTACCATCCTTCAATTCGCTGTTGTATTGGATAAAGTGTAAACAAATAGTTTAATTGCCATCTTTTGAACCATTTTACTAACAATATTTATCAGCTTCCTCATTTGATGTTGGTTCCTCGATATCTCATTTCCCCATACGTAGAAAGGGTCGAAGCGCGGATCTTTACCAATGACGTATGTACCTAAAAGCACCAAGTTAATATTGGAAGCTAAACAGCAATTGCACAATGATGTAGTACAACACTCTTTTATAATATCTTATAACATCCAATATACTCACATATTAGATGAATTAACATCTTATATTATGGGCTGTAAGGAGTTTATTGCATTCTTACAAATTATCGACTGATTAACTGTTGTTGTATCCATGGGGTTAAAGTTAGTTTGAGCTAGTTCGGGCTCAAATAGCCCTAAAGTATATCTAAACATGAGGGATAGTTTGAGCTAGTTGTATCTAACCCACCCAAAAAAACTATCTAGCCCAAGAGGTGCTAATTGGAGCTAGTTCTCCTAGTGCATTTATTGTCAATCTAACCCTGTCATCCAAACACCTCTTTGGATGGAGTTAGTTCTTGGTTAGTCATGAGCTAGAAACTAACTCTAACCTCTAGCTAAGTTGAGTATCCAAACAGGTTGTTATTGTTGCTGCTGCTCTTCTACGTATATCTAGACATCATCACAACATTAAGGTAACACTCTTCCTTGTTGCTATGTAGCCTAGGATTGCATATTTAGACATTAAGTACAGTGCATCTTGCTATGTAGCCTCAGATATATTACATATGGCCCTAGTTAACCTAACGATAAATGGGTTGCAGATATATTCAGTTAAAAGTCTGATTCACCGATTAGTCTCTTATCAGCCCCCGGCCTACATGGTACCAGCTACCGATATCCTAAACAGTGATCATATATAAGCCATGGGATGGTACTAACCTCGATGGAAAACAGTAGTCATTTCCAAAATTGTCCTATGTAGGTACATCGAGGGGCATGTTAAGCACAACAGGCTAAACATCAACCAAAATTATCCATGGCAGACAAAATAATCTCCAAAAGATAGCTTTAGTGTGCAGGTTTAAGCAAGCTAGTAAAGCAAAACAACTGGAAAGGTGTGTTAACTGCAACAGGCCTAACATTTAACAACAAGCAAACATAGTGATTCAAACTGGTATTGTGCCGGTCTAAGTACACAAGTTATTGTTAAATAAAAATGGAAAGGCGTGTTAACTACAAGATGCAACAACCAAATGTAGTCATTCATAGTGGTATTGTTGAAACTGGTACTGATGTAATTGAACTGCACAGTTCATACTTGCACATATAGAACATCACGTTGTGAATAACTGGAATAAACAAGGCATACTACGAACAACCAAAGATAGTATTTGAAACTGGACATATGCTAACTACAAACAACTGAACAATCAAAAAACTTTAAAAGAGGCATATGCTAGCTATAACAGGCTTAACATCAAGCAAATATATGCATTCCTATCAGTATGTTTAAAACTAGATTGATGCAATGTACTGCATAGTAAATAATTGCACATATAGAGCATCACATTGTGAACAACTGAAATAAACAAGGCATACTGCAAACAACCAAATATAGCAATTAAAACTGGACATATTCTCACTACACTACAAAAGGGACTCGACAAAACAAATCATGGGTTTCCCCCTGTGAAGAGGCGCGGAAAAACAAAGCATGGGTTTCGTCACTTGTCACAGATGGGCTCTTTCCCTTGGGAAGAGCATAGACCCTGGATGTGCTCCATGTTGTCGTAGATGGGCTCCTTCCCCTTGGAAGAGCACGGCTGCAGGGTGCCTTCCCTGATGTCGCAAATGGACCCTTTCCCCTTGGAAGAGCCAGAGAGGGTGCCCTCCTCGTCGTCGCCATGATGAGGTCTGACCTGGAAGCTGTGGATCCCAAGCCGGCATTGTAGAACATGTCCGTTCAAAATGACAAAAGGGGCTTGATGGCGATGTAGGATGGCAAATTCTTGATAGCGAGCCAGAGGAGATCAGCGGCGGGGCCATGGCAGAGATCGACGATGGTTCAACCCAAGGGGTTGGGGGTGGGCCACTTAACCCGTGACATAGACCGCCTCAAGCCATCGCTATCGACAACCTCGATGTCGTAGCCGGCGTCCGCAACATACCCACATAATCTAGCCCACTGATATAGTGCCTGCGGCTAGTAATGGTCGTTAGCTTCCTTGGTGATGTCGAGCGAAGAGACCTCGATACACCTCTTTTCGACCAGTCTCTCCTCGAGCTCCATGGGAAGAGTAGCCGGCCTTAGGTTGCAACACTCTAGAGTGGGGGATGGGGATGGTTATGTGGAGAATCCTACGGTCATCTCCTTTTACACCTTCATAGCACCTCAAGCCCTAAGTGGACCTACCGGACTTAAGGTGAACCCGCTCTTCTTCGAGATTTACATGAATATCCATTGGACATGGTTGCTACCTCACCATGGAACATTGTGCATCATTAGGTACGAGGGAAACCGCCACCAAGCAGCTAGGAAGCTTCCCGGAGGCTAAGGAGAAGGACCCCAAGACCCAAGAGCTGACCGGAAGCGTCAATATGACAAAAAGGAAGGGTGAAGAAATTGCACTACCGGACAGTCCAGTTCCCACAGCGGACAGTCCGGTCGCACCGAAATTGCACTACCGGACAGTCCAGTCCCCACAATGGACAGTCTGGTGGCACACGAAAATGCATCTGTCCTCACCGGACTATCCAGTCCTTACCACCGGACTGTCCGGTAGGCCCAGTTTCACTACGAATTGGGCTAAAAAGCTCGTGTTACGACTGAGGCCCATACGCTTTCGCACCTAGACTATATATTCTGTGCTCCTCTCAGTTTTTAGGGTTAGCTAGGATTAGAACTAGACATTAGAGCTTAGCTCATGTATCTACCCTTGTGGATTTCCTCTTGACGGATAAGACTCCATGGAGTTCAAGGCCTCCATTGGAGAAGATCCTTAGGGATTCAAGACCCCCGTGAGGGAAGGATCTATCTAGATCATCAAGACCTCATCTTATTCATAGGATTTGGGATGAACTTTACCATGTATCTTGTTTCCCTTTGTTGTTCTTGTACCTTTGTGGATCTTGTGTGATTGTGAGTCTAGTTTATGTGTGATTGGACTTGTTCTTGAGTGTTTTCTTCTTGTGATTTCCCCTCTTGTTCTTCATGTTCTTCGCATTCTTTGTGGATTCCCCTCCAATTCGTGAAAGATCTACGCTTAGGGTCTCCACCCTACAACATCTTGGTATCATGAGCCACATTGATCATGAATTTGGACTCTCCCCCACCGTTTTCTAGCCTTGTTTTGCTTGATTTTGTCCTAAAATCCGAAAATCCCCACCAAAAATAGCCAAAAAAATTGTGATTTGTTGGTTTGATGATGTTTTGTTGATTTTGATCCATGCATTCGTTGTGTTTTGAGTGGATCTAGCTTCCCCACAAGTTTCCTCACCTTCCATCCATGAAATCTCCTCAATTTTGACCCCTAAATCATCCATTTCCGCCTAAAGTTTTGAGTTCGTCCTTTCCGAGCCCGCACCGGACTGTCCGCACACCCGTAGCGGACTGTCCGCTGGCATCGGGAGCAAAGTCGCTCACAGACCGGACTGTCCGCTCCCAACACCGGACTGTCCGCTCGAATCAAAAGGTTTTTGAATGAAGATCAGACTGTCCGCTACCCAGGACCAGACTGTCCGCTAGTTCAAAAACTGCTTCGGTTCATTTCTTGTTTCGGCCATATCTTCCACATCCGGAGTCCGATTTTGACGATCTTTAGCTTGTTGAGTAGCTATTGATATGCCCCATCCATCTAGATGTGTTCCAACTTCAATTGACTCCATCAAAATTTTGACATTATGACATCTTTGCCTAGGTCCTCCACCATATCATCCATAAAACCACCATAGATTTCCGCAACCTAACCCATTTCGATCCATATAGCATTTGTAGTTGCTTGAGTGGTGACTTGAGTCTCCTAAGGTGTTTCAGCTACTTAGGGACGGTTACTTCTTCATCAACCACCACCACCCCTTCCACATTGTCAACTCCGGAACCACCATCGCATTCCGCTACCACCATTTGACATTTGACGTTTGAGATTTTGAGTTGTGGTTTTTCTGTTTCCTAAGGTGTTTCGGCTAATTAGGGACGGTTCGACATTGAGAACACCACCACTCATCATCGCCACGAGGTCGTCATCGAAATTGACCACTTCATCATTTTGATACCCCTATCGTAAGCAAGGACGGTAACCTCGACGACATCATTGTACATTCTCCTTGCCATTGCTTTGTTAACCCCAAGACATTTTGCGTCACTTTCCTATCGAGACTAGCCATTTGAGTATTGCCGGCAACGTTACTTGTGCACATTAGTGATCCGTACCTTCCATTGCATAAATACCATATCATCTTGGTATCCTTATCTTGGTATTAACATATCTTCTCTTGTGTCACAAGATTGTTCCCGCATATACACAATTGCTATCTTGGTTTGTGCATTTTGCAAAGTGGCCAAAGAAAAAAAACTTTTAAGCAAAAGAGAAAGAGAAAAGAAGCTTGTAAGCAAGAGCCATAGCATCATACCACATTGCACATAAGATTGTCATATCCGATCATCTTGGATCATCTTGAGAAACAACGGGAACCATACATATATAGCATACTTGGGATAGAAAGTTGATACATTTTGCATCTTATAGGTTGTGCACAAGGGTCGTATCCGCCTATTAAGAAATCGTGCTAGCGTCTCTCTAGAGTTGTGCAACACGAGCGTTTTCCGTGGATTCCATATTTTGTGCTCATTCCTTGGTTGCACGACCCCATTTATCTATCCGTGTGTGCGTTTCCGTGTGCCATTCTTTGCTATTGGTCTACTTGTTGCACTTGCGGATATGTGAATCTCTTTCAATGTTATTGAATTTTGCTAACATTTTGCATCAAATATTTGTGCCACTATCCTCACCGAGCTCCACCATAAGCTTTACTTGGTAGGTGTGAATGAACAAGTTCGGTACCAATTCCACTATTCTTTCATTTCACATTGAGTGAAACAGGATACATCCTCAACTTTGGGAAAAGGTAACTTGGTATTGTTTATCTCATTTCCTACTCACCTCTACTCTAGTCTTGTGATGGATAGGCAAGGCATTTCACCTTCGGTCTACAACAATGACTAGTTCGATGCCACGAACAACAACTTGAACGCCAAGATGCATGCTCAAATGGAGGAGATCAAAGCCCTCATCAAGTCCTACAAGCAATCTTCCTCATCTTCGAGAAGATGCTCAAGAGCACATCCTTCCGAGCTACCATCTCCGGCAAGATCACATCAGCATCGACACCATCACCACCAAGAACGTGAAGGTCAAGAACTCAACACCAACTACCGCTCAATGACTTCACCATCTTACTTGGCATCTTCACCAAGAAACTTCAAGGCATCTTCGCCTACAGACATACGTCATCTTCGCCAACAAGAACCTCAAGACTATGCTCAAGAGATGCTCCCCAAGCTCAAGTACGCAACTTCCACGAGCTACTACGACCTCGACATCAACCAAGAGATTCCTTTCCATGGGACTCAAGAACCCGAGGAGTATCTCAAGTGGGAGCGCCTCATGGACGACTTCCTCAAGCTACATCAAGTTCCTCCTGAAGATCAAGTGAAGTGCGCCACAAGGAACTTCCATGACTACGCGTCCACATGATGGCTTCACACACATTTGGAGAGCTACATCATGAGTTGGCCCAAGACGAAGAGAGATTTGCAGCGAGAGTTCGTGCCTCCAACCTACACGGAACAACTTCTACGCCAATTGGAGAATACCATCCAAGGATCCAAGTCCATCGACACGTACTTCAAGGAGATGAAGATTGCCTTGCGACGAGCCGACGTGGACGACCCCATTTTGATGAAGTTCCACTTCATGATGGGATTGCACAACGACATCTCCAAGACTATCTTCCTCAAGAACTACAAGTCCCTTGACGACAACTACATTGGTGCTCTCAAGGCAGAACAAGAACTCATGAAGGTCAAGGCTTCTCCACCCCAAGCACACTTCACGACGACCAAGCTCCATGAGAACGAGCATGAGGATAGTACCACCAAGATGTCCAAGCCTGATGAGCTCCAAGACGATGCTCCCAAGTTCGACTCCACCGCTATTCCTCTTTGTGGCATTGATGATGCTGAGTCTACTTTGACACTTTTTCAAGACAGTGCAGCGACAAGTACGCTATGGAGACCCTAAAGGACCAAGCTTTGGAGGCGAGCGACAAGGTGGCGAGCAAGGATGATATTTCCATCTTTGGAGGCGATAGCGATGATGCGCCATCTTCGTCCTTCATCCACGGCGAAGGCGACGAGATGATCGAGCATGGGATTTTTCCTTCGGTCATGGTGAAGAGTGATGATGTGCCATCTCCGGCCTTCATCCATGGCGACGGCGACGAGATGATCGAGCATGGGATTTTCCCTTCGGTCATGGAGAAGAGTGATGATGTGCCATCTTCGGCCTTCATCCACAGCGACGGCGACGAGATGGTTGAGCATGGAATTTTCCCTTCGACCACGGCGATGTATGATGACTTGAGTGACTTGTGCCAACATATTGAGAGTGAGAGTGACTTCACCACTAGCCCCATATATGACGAGTTGCCCCACTTTCCATGTGAGGAGAGCCACAACCCCCACCAGTTGAGTGAGATGAGTGACTCCACCATATGTGAGATTGAGTGCAACTACTTTGAGGGAGTGAGTAAACCACCACATAGATAGAGTGAGATAGTTGATAGGTCTCGTGAGGCCATTTGCATGTCTAACAACTTGACCTCTACCTCTATTATGTATTGTCATTTTGTGCTAGGAACCATCTATGATGACGCGCCAATTCACGATGACTTCGTCCTTCCTTTGGACAAGACAATGGCCAGGGTGGAATATGATGCACCCCCCACATGGTTCCATCAAGATGAAGATGACCACCATTTGGTCTTTCCCACCTCACTTACACCACATGAGTGGAATGACAAAGGTAACAAAGGTGACGGTGATGCGCTAGTCCCACTAGTGGACATTCTTGACATTGCTTGCTTGCATGATGTTGATCCACCTATTTCCATGATTCATGCTAGTGCGACTTCCTCATGTGATGATTTCTTGCCCATTTATGATGAGTATGATGATTCTCATGTGGAGTCTATTAGTTGTGATGCCATGTTACATAGGATTTCTTGTGACAATTCCCTTGGTCAATCATGTTTGATAATCCGCTTGACTAGTCATATGCTATGCATGAGATCAACCATATGTCTTATTTGCAATCTCTTCATAGTGACTGCATATGCCATTAAAATAAACCAAATTTGCACATATGGCATAGATGACAAGCCCATGGTTATTGGCATTTGTTTTTCTTGTGATGATATTGATATGCTCCCTTTGCATCATTTATCTCATATGCCATGAGGAGACCCCCATAGTTTCCTCATCCATGCTAGGAGATTTTGATCCATCCCATCCATTGCATGATCCCATTAATTATGTGCACCATATGTTTCCCATGAATGAAAATGCTATTGATGTGCCATATAATTGTGTGCTCAATTTGCATCCCCATCGTGTTATACATAACAACTATTCTTTCATGATGGATGACATGTTCTTATACCATGCATCCAATTTCTTTGAGTGATGCTTATCTTGTGCTAATTCACATGTGCACATACACATCATGATGGATGATGTGTACATTTACCACGCGCACAATTTCTTTGGTTTGTGTCTCTTTTATGTAGGTATCCATGAATACTTACCAACCTCTCAATCCCACAAGTTGAGAAAACGAGCTCTAGAGAGCAATGATGACTTGGGATCCCAAGGATTGTTTTTCCCACCGCTCTCTTCGCGCCAAGACTTCACGTTTTTATTCTACATGGCTCTCACATGATTATGGCTTATTGTCCATTGTGTCTCATTTGCCCATATTGCCATGTTTACTTTGCATGATATGATTATTCCTATTCCTTTGCCATGCACTTGTGACCCATGCTTTGCATTACACATGATGATTGATTCTAGTACTTGTATGTGTATTTGCAAGCTTGGTGGAGATATTGCTTGTTATTCCATGTTCCATTTGTGACCCATTCCTATGATGATACTATAGTCTTGCTTTGTGTTCGTGCTTGCGATATGTCATGTGCATTGTCTATGTCTATTATTTGTTCACATGGCATGATTGTCATGCTTTCCTCTAGTGTGTTGCATCTTCTCTCCACTAGTTTGCATGACATGGTTGATATGCTTGCTTGTGTTGCATCGTCCATGATTCATACTTGCTCATTTCATGCGGTTGATGACAACCATCTACATGCTTTGCACATGATTGTTATTGCTTCTTGTCATATCTCTCCATGTGTTGCCTCTCTCATGCTAGATAATTTGACATGTATTGAGTGCAACAATGCTTTTAGTCTTACTCATGAGATTGCACCCATAGCATTCTCACATATATTTGGAGATTTTGACATAATTCTTGTGAAGCATGCTTGTCTTACCTCTTTGCACCATATACCTAGTGCCATGAATATAGCCATTGTTGCATCATATTATTCATGCACTTGTGCTTATAATGGTTGTGTGCAAGAGAAGAGAACAATCATGATGGATGATGTGTTTATATACCATGCACATGCGTTCTTTGTTTTGTTGTGTGCATGTGTAGGATACTTGGACTTCGTGTCGACTTCCACTTCACGTGAGTTGACCATTCGAGCTCTTGAGAGAGAGCCTCATACATTTTACCATGACTTGCTTTTACACCACATTTCCTACCACTTCAGCATTGTGACGAATGCACAAGGACACGCTTTCAAGGTGACATCCTTCTTCAGCTTGGATATTGTGGATCATACTTCATGTGGTGCTTGCACCATTTGCACACATGTTCAAGATATTGCTTTCACCAATGATTGCCACATCTCGATGCCTCATGACATATACACCTTGTGTGTTGCATCCAATTCTTGGACTACTTGCTACTATTATATGGTTGGTTGCACCAATATCATTTCTTGACATATGCCATGTCCCATTGCTTGTCACATGCTTGACTTGATTGCCTCACACATGATGAACAATTGCTCTTTCTATTGTGTTGAGTGCCACACTATATTCACTACACCCTATGCACGTTATGCTAGGATTGTCTTGCATTTGACCCATGTGTTTAGACATCTCATCTTCTTTGGTGTTGTGAATCATTCTTATGCCTACCATAGACCTTTCGTCAAGCACTTTGTGAATGCTTGCTATGACCTTGAGGTAGATGCTTATTATCTTGTCACACATATTTGCATCACAACCTCACATTTACATGCTTGTCCCCATGATATCTTTGCTTGTGCTCAATTGATATGCTTACATGCCATGTCACAATCCTTTGTCACACCATATGCTTTGCATGATGGCGACACTTGTTTGGTGAATCACCTCTTGAATGCTTGGTTTTGCCCTAGCGCTAACCACATTTGTTTTTCCAAGTGTTTGTTGTCTTCGTTCCTTTTTAAGGAATCACTAGACGGTGCGACATTGGAGGGTGACCTTTCCGAGCTTGAAGATGATGAGTACTTGGTGATCATCCACTCCTACACAACGAAGCCATCTCTTTCCCATGGTGATTTGGTTTTCGATCCGAGGTCAGATCTTTCCCAAGGGGGACGGGATGATGCAGAGCATCCTACGGTCATCTCCTTTTACACCTTCATAGCACCTCAAGCCCTAAGTGGACCTACCAGACTTAAGGTGAACCCGCTCCTCTTCGAGATTTACATGAATATCCATTGGACGTGGTTGCTACCTCACCATGGAACATTGTGCATCATTAGGTACGAGGGAAACCGCCACCAAGTAGCTAGGAAGCTTCACGGAGGCCAAGGAGAAGGACCCCAAGACCCAAGAGCTGACCGGAAGCGTCAAGATGAAGAAAAGGAAGCATGCAGAAATTGCACTACCAAACAGTCCGATCCCCACGGCGGACAGTCCAGTCTCACCGAAATTGCACTACTGGACAGTCCGGTCCACACAACGGACAGTCCGGTGGCACACGAAAATGCATTTGTCCTCACCAGACTGTCAGGTCCTTACCACTGGACAGTCCAGTAGGCCCAGTTTCACTACAAATTGGGCTAAAGGCCCGTGTTACCTCTGAGGCCCATGCCCTTTCGCCCCTAGACTATATATTCCGTGCTCCTCTTAGTTTTTAGGGTTAGCTAAGATTAGAACTAGACATTAGAGCTTAGCTCATGTATCTCCCCTTGTGGGTTTCCTCTTGAGGGATAAGACTCCATGGAGTTCAAGGCCTCCATTGGACAAGATCCTTACAGATTCAAGACCCCCTTGAGGGAAGGATCTATCTAGATCATCAAGACCTCATCTTCTTCATAGGATTTGGGATGAAATTTACCAGGTTTCTTGTTTCCCTTTGTTGTTCTTTTACCTTTGTGGATCTTGTGTGATTGTGAGTCTAGTGGATGTGTGATTGGACTTGTTCTTGAGTGTTTTCTTCTTCTGATTTCTCCTCTTGTTCTTCGTGTTCTTCGCATTCTTCGTGGATTCCCCTCCAATTCGTGAAAGATCTACGCTTAGGGTCTCCACCCTACAATAGATGGGGATCTCTGGGAAAGGGGGCGTTTGGCAGGCGTCATCTAAGAAACTCAGGGCGGCCTGGGTATGGAGATCGATGGGTAAGATGCACGGGCAAATGGCAGATGTTGACAATGGAGGCCTTGCGGCGGTGGCGGCGGGCACCTTGCTAGGGTTTCGAGCGAGGGAGGGGTGTGTGTGTGCGTGCGCGCCCCAGGAGGTTTTGGTGTGTGTGTGTGTGTGTGTGTGTGTGTGTGTGTTTGTGTGTGTGTGTGTGTGTGGAGGGGGTGGGGGTGTTTGAGGAAATGACGCGGGTACTGAAAATTTTACTACGCGGGAGTCAAATGCGGGAGTCAAATGTCGGGGCTACTGAAAATTTTGATGATGGTGCATCGCACACGGTCCAGAGATAACAACCATGTGTTATGAAATAGAAAAACCCTCGAGGCGGGCAGACATTTTTGAGGGATGCACACGGGATTGGCAACAAGAAATATCACACACGGTCGAAACACAATAACACTGTTTTACCAAACAGAAAAAAGCTGCAGGCAGGTAGATATTTTTGAGAGAGGAAGCCTCGTGCAGCCCAATGTACTGTGCGGATGTGTGCGTGATAGGGGCACCGGCGTGGCACACGGTTAGTTTGAGTGAATCATGGCTGTTGCGTCATCCGACTTGTCTAATGTTCATCAATTTGGCGAAAAATGATGCAGGAGAGGGTGAGAACACAAACACACTTGCATGTGGACCAAATTTATGTATGAAAAAGGTGGTTTGATGTTCAAATACCAAATACAACTTCGATGTGGCACCTATCTCACAAAGTGCACGATATTGCTTTCTCCCCTCGTGTCGGCACGAAGGGAATCCAAA
>NC_057795.1:300017840-300033434 GCF_018294505.1 Triticum aestivum | reverse complement strand
AAAACAGACCAAGAATAATCCACCTTGGTCGTACAACCTCTCTCTTATTGTTAGTCAAAGTGATGGTCTTACATGCGACCCCGGAGATGGGCTAGCTAGCCAATAATCACGCAAGTAGCTAGTCACCGAAGACAACCACTACATGCGTGTGGCCCAAATATATGTATGGAGAGGTGTGTTTTTGAATACACAATGGAACAAATTTGATGTGGCACCGTGATTTCGAACTAGAAATCCACATACTGAGTGAGGGTTAGGTTGACGATGCATATGTATGTTACACCACACTTCATGTCGACGACGGGGATTCATGCATGCATGTGTGCATAGTATATGGGCTCAAACTTAATTAGGTCTGAATCTCACCATGACCTATACTATGATAACACAAACCAATGGAAGAATCCGCCATGGTAACCTATCTTGTTGTCGGTCAAGGTGATCATGGATGTCCACGCGGGCCCACGAATATATAGTCTTGTCGCCGATAACCACGCGAGCGAGTGTACCGTTCGAATACAACCACTACATGCATATGTATGGAGGTGATGTGTGCATGCATGTTTGAATACAATTTCACAACATTGATGTGGCGCGTGCGTTGAAAATCGTACACTCCCACACAGAGCAAGATCGGTTCATGAAGTGTCGTTGTACTAGCCACTACGACTCGATGGGAGGGATTCATGCGTACACATGCATGTGTGTGTGCGCAAACTGTATCATGTCATCCCGGAGAATGACCTATATATGCCGTATTAGAAGCAAAAAAAATAATCCCCTCCTAAGTCAAATTAACCTCTCTCGTTGTCAGGCAAAATGTAGTGATGGACCAAGCAGGCCCACAATGGAAAGCATCGATATCACTAATAACCGCTTAAGTGGGTGCGAGAGGACAACCACCATCGCTTTGCATGTGGGCCAAACATATGTTGAATACCCAAAATGCACAACTTTGACGTGCGACATGCCCCAAAAATCGTAAACCATGCACCCACACAGATTCAGGTTCATGAAGCGTACTACATATGATGGTCCCCTTCCCCCTCTTCGACGCATACTATATGCTCCTATCGTAATACAACCCAAAAAGAATCCTCATTGATGGTGAAATTTATTAACCACTCCCGATGTAGGTCAAAGTGGTGAATGCATTAATGATAGCCTCGTGGGCCCACAGATGGAAGCATCGCACGTGAGTGTCCTAGCTAGGATAACCATCGCCTGCATGCATGTGGCCCAAAGAGGTGTTGTGTGATGTTTGAATAGCCAACTTCACAATTTTGATGTAGCACGTGCCTCGAACACCAAAAAGTCCCGACACCGAGTGAGGTGTACTTGTTCACGGACACATACGTATAGTATATATGTTAGTCCCCTCCCACCTCTTCGACGCGTACTATATACCACCATAACACAAACAAAAAAGATTCTACCTTCCTGGTCAAATTAACCTCACTGCCGGCTGTTCATCAAAATGTTGGACGACGACCTTGCGGGCCCACATAAAGCGTCACACGCAAGTATGGAGTGTCGTGTAGGACAACCATCGACTACATGTGGCCAAAACATGTATGTATGAAAGGGTTGTGTAATGTTTTAAATAACGAATTCATGACTCTGATGTGGCACCTGCCTAACAAAACGGCCAACCCACATGGTGGCTCACAACTTGTGGTGTACTGCGAGCCACCCGCCACCCCCAAGATGCACACACCCACACATACACCGTGAATCCACCGCAACTACAATGCATGTCAAATTAATTATCCCGCGGTGAACATATGTTACCAAAGGAGGGACGTTTTAATTTCGAGAAAAAAAAACAGAGATCATTTAGATGTTTTAGTAGATTAATTGATTGATTTTCTACGGGTATAATGTGCAAAAATCAAATTTGAGCTACATGCACACGTGATTGTGCACCTAAATGGATTGCAAAAAAACATGTGTCTCATGGGGTGCATGTTTACTCCCCGTGCAACAAATTTCAAACATTGAGAATCTTGATTTTTAAATCTAGTACATCCAAAACTTATTTGAAGTTCATGAAACTTATCGTGTTGTCATATGGACACCAATGCAAAATGGCATTTTACTTTTTTTGGTAAAATTTGAGACCAGTTTTGATGTAATCTTTATCTAATTACAAACGGGAGATTATTAATAATTGGGAACCAATATCCCAAACGGGTTATTTATTCGAACCGTAAGCGTTAGACCAACAATGGATACATGCCATGCTTCGGTTAAGCAATAAAGCCTCAACATTAATCATCCAAATAGAAAAACAATATACGTGCCACCACGCGACCCGTGTGCCGTGCGAGCATGCATGAGTTGGCGGGACAAATGCGATCAGTCCGTCGTGCAGGAAGATCGGGAGGCGTGCGTGTAGGTGTGTGAATTGACGAAGGCATGCTCGCTGTGTAGTGTCATCAGGAGGCATGCGAGTAGCTGTGTGAAACGATAGTAGGCATGCCAGCAGTCCGGTGCGCAGGCTCACCGGGAGGCGAGCCAGCGGTTTGACCGCCTCCCGCCTCTCTCCCACTACATCCACTACTCCATATTAATGGTGCGCTCGAGTGGACGCACCCACCATCCTCACCACACACAATCCTCTCTCTTTGCTTCCATCCTTGACGCCGCTCTCAGTCCTCAAAGATGTCAGTGTATGAGGATGCCGCCGAAGCGCCCATTGGAGGGAGTGGTGATGCCGGGGCTGCTGAAGCACCAAAGCAAGGTGTGGAGATGGAGAAAGAGGTTGCCGTCACCGGCGGTGAGTTATCGCTGCACCTTGACGTCATTGATGGCGTCGAGCTTCCACAGCCGGAGGCGGAGTTCCACACCAACTCTGGTGACGACTGGGGCGATGACCCCGACGACGACTCCGACGACCACTTCTGCGATGACTCCGACAACGACGGACAACTGGTTATTCATATATACCCATTTATGTGTCAAATAGATCCTAGGGTTTCTCTAGTTACTCCTGTCTCCCTCTTTTTGGAATAGAAACCCAATCCATGAAGTCTGCGTAAGTTTCGTTAGATTCGTGTAGTTTATTGATTGTTTGAATGGTACATGTGATAAGTGATTAGTTGTTTCATCTGTGGAAATGATTTTTGCTAGTAATCCAACTAGTGTTAGTGTTCGTGCTAATAATTCCTAGCCAGGACTTGACAATTGATTTTGATTGACCTACATATGTTTGTGCCATTATTTTCTTCAAGATTGGTCTGTGCATAGATGAATGTGCTTAAAAATCGAACCATAATCTCTAGATATGTATACATAAATAGCCATAAATTCCTAATCTTACTTCATGACATGTAATCGTTGATTTGATGCCAATTTTTGGCAACTGCCAAATGTTCGCTAGAGATTAGTTTGTAAACATTATATTGACGCCACATTTTTCTAATATTTGTATAGGTGCTGTCTGACGATGTGGACAACAAGGATGAAGATGTACAAAGGAGGTACAAGAGGCAAATCCTGAGGGAGCTTTATGCGGGAATGCATAATAGGCTTAATAGGACCTGGGACGACGGCTATCGATACCCATTATGCAACCACAAGCTTCATGAAGCGTATCAAAGTGTTCTGGCGCATGCAAGAGGATGGGTCGTGGGCTCCTTTAAGCAGAAGTATTCTCGCAGGATGGCGCACAGCCCATACGCCGAGTACCTGGAGACACTTCAGGATCATGCCGACATGTGAGATGAGATGTGGGATCAAACTATATACACTTGAGCATGCTTAATGACGGTTGAACTATGTACTTATGGTTGAACTATGCTTGTGTACATGTACGCTTACTATCCATGTCTGAGTATGTTTAATCTATGTTTACTTATGTCTAATTGTGGGGTATGGATGCAATTAGTTCGGTTGAAGGAATCTACCTTTGTCCTCGTTTATTGGTCCCCTTTGTAATCTGTGTTAAATGTTGACCAAAGATTTAACTAACAAAATGGTAGCGCAGGTCTGCAAAAATTATGTCGTTGGATGCGTATTTAAACATAGTGTTCAATGATATAATTTTTGGTGACATGCATAAACATTTCTTAGTTAAATATTTGGACGAAATTTGGTATAAATTACAAAGGGGACCACTAAACCAGGACGGAGGTAGTACGTTAATCACACACGGTTCCCAAAATTGGAACAGTGTGCAATGACTTTCATTTTGCCTGTTGCGTCAATCACACACGGTTGGCTCTAGCAAACCGTTGCCTCCGAAATTCTTTGTGGGACAGAAAACCCTCACCACCCAATTCAAAAAAGAAAATAAAACCCTCACCATCCCCACGTCAGAAAAACCCTCACCCTCAGCCTGCCCCCACCCCCTCCGATCCCCATTCACACTTGCACAAGCTCCTTCACGTCTATGCATGGCAGCGCCTATCGCAGCGGTAACCACTTCGCTCGCCGCCGCCGCCGCCAGGCTGCCGGCAAACCCCACCGCATTTAGCCAATTCCGCTTGCCGCCGCCTATCACCATCGAATTTCGCGACGCTGCTCGCGGTCGACCCATCTCCGCTCGGTTGGGGAATCTGTTGTACTGAGGGTTCTTTCTCATGGACAATAAGGTCACTAATTTAATGAGATATTATCTCATCTCTTATCCCAGTTCATCTACCTCCTTTAATCAGTCGGCCGAAATTGCCATGAATTCATTTTTATTCGAGTTGATTTGAGGGTTTTCTTTCATTCATAGAATGTATAGTGCACGGAGACATCAGAACTTTGCGGCCTCTGCCAAACATCCCATCTTGTTGTACCAGATGACTTGAGGATGCACGCAGTATGTTCAATCTCACCCTAAATTTGTTGGCATGGCCTACTTTCCTGAACATATTCTAAATATTGCTACATTTGGATAAAAGGCGCCACATGCACCATATACGTCAAAGGGGATTTTTTTACCCTCTTCTTTATATATTAGGCAAATTAATGATGTATTGTTCTTTCAATTACTCTCATATTTCCATGACATCATGTTTACCCTATCTATTTAATTACAGATTTTTGTCCTTCGATTTCAACTGTTGTACAGTTCTTTCAATTTGGGCCCATATTTGCATTTTACCATATTTTTTAACAATCCTACCATTTCTGCAGCGCGTCCCTTGCTATGCAATAGAATCTGTAGTGCACAATCTTTCCCTTTACATAAATCAAGACTGCATGGATGTCATATGAACACAAACCTGTCGGCATTCTGGGAACGGGGGTACCCAGACTTGCCTGCCTGCGGCCTGCGGCGTGGCTCAAGGAGTGGCCCAGTACAGCCCATCTTCATCAACACATACTCAAGACCCTCGCGAGGGGCCAAGCCTCGCAGGGCGGACGACAGGAGGCTTCCTCCGGCACGGCCTCGTCAGGCTGGCTCGCGAGGAGGCGGAGAGATCAAGGCGGGGTACCTCGCAAGGTGCTCATGATGCAAGCCATGACGACCAAGGCCAGGCGGGCGCCGCCCTGCGCAGAGTCCTTGTTTCCTCTTTGGTGCAAAGGGAGCAAGCGCAGGCAAGAGTATCAAGCAACGGCAACCATTTCGGTGCAACAAGACCAAGACCAGCAGGACGGCAGAACGGAGGTTATCGTGGAGCCCAGGCCGGCGTCATCGTTAGGGTCCTTGGCAGGTGAGGACCAACTTTAGTCAGGATAAGTGTACTAGATGTTCCCCTTTAAAATGGCCAATTGTTGGCACCCTTCCTGCTCAATATTTGGGGAGAGGCCCAGGGCCTCTGCCTATAAATAGGGCTAGCCACCCACAGGGTAGGGGGGGTCGATCCGAGACATCGGCATCTAGAGAGAGAGAAAGAGGGGTGACTGAACTCCCCTAGCAGTTCGTCGCACCAGCCAAGAACAGACCCTCGCGAGGCTGTTCTTCCCTTGTACTGTTCCTCGTCAGCCATAGAGGCAATCCAAGACACCACAAACTGAAGTAGGGTATTACACCACAATGGTGGCCTGAACCAGTATAAATCTCGTGTCCCTTGTGTTGTTCTTCGTGTAGTTTTAGATCCTGGCGAGGTGGTGAGACATGGGTAGGCAGGAGGTGTGATCTCCGCGTGCACCCCAGAGTTCGAACCTTGAGGGTCTGCCGGAATCCTAAATCCGACATTTGGCGCACCAGGTAGGGGTGCGCCGGAGCTTTCCCTTCCACCAAACCACGCTCAGCCAACACCGTGATTTGCCTTCATGATGGGCAACGCGCCGCCCGCTCCGGTCGCCGGCGCCAGCATGGGGCCAGGGGGCTCCGAGCCTTGGCCCCCGCCTTGCGACAGGTGCAATGGCCGAACAAATTCAAGCCGGAGATGCCACCGCGCTACGATGGGACGGCCGATCTGCTGGCTTTCCTTCTGGCATACGAGGAGGCCGTCCTCGAGGCTGGGGGCGACGACAGGGTCATGGCCAACTGGTTTCTCATGGCCCTCACTGGCGTCCCGCGCATGTGGCTGCTCCACCTGCCGACGGCTTCCGTGGCCTCCTGGGGGAGCTGCGCGGCCTCTTCCTCACCCAGTACGCTGCACCGGCACACCCGGTCATCGCAGCTCTCCTGGGCTGGGCGGCGCCTAAAGCCGATCTGGCCTATAGCTCGGATGATCACCCCTCCAACTCGGCCTGCTCGGTCATGCTCCCAATGCTATGCACCCCCACCATCTGTCAGGTGGTCGTCACCAGGACCCTCATCGACGGCGGTGCTGGCCTCAGCGTGCTCTCAGTGGAGGCCTTCAGCCTTCTCCACGTACCGTTGGAGCGGCTGCAGCCTAGCAGTCCCTTCTTGGGCGTCGGAGGCGGCTCCACTGGCTCCCTGGGGCAGATCCTCCTTTCGATGACCTTTGGCACGTACGACAACTTCCGCATGGAGCTAATCGACTTTGACATCGCCCCCATCGGCCTCCCATACAACGCCATCCTTGGTTACTCGGCACTAGCCCGGTTCATGGCCACAACTCACGCAGCGTACAACCTCATGAAGTTGCCCGGGAGTAGTGGCGTCCTCACCGTGTCTGGAGACACCGGGGATGCGTTGCAAGCACTGAAGCTCGCCTTCAAGGCCGCGGCGGTGGCACAACCCTCCGACTCAGACACCCCTGAACCCAAGGGGGCTGCACCGGCCAAGAAGAAGCAGATATTCACTCAGGACAAGCCGGAAACCAAGCAGGTACTGGTCGACGAATACGGATCTACCAGCGCCACCTTCACCATAGGCACCAACCTCGAGCCCGAACAGGAGGAAGCCTTGGTGAAGTTCCTACACGCTAACAAGAAGGTATTCGTGTGGGAACCTGATCAGCTGGCAGGGGTCCCGAGGGGCGTAATTGAGCATCACCTCAACGTGTGCCCCAACGTGTGCCCCGTGAAGCAGAAGGTGAGGCGGCAGTCCATTGAGAAGCAAGCTTTCATCGTCCAAGAGACCCGCAAGTTGGAGGCAGCGGGGGTCATTCGCGAGGTCCGTTACCCAGATTGGAACGCATGTGTGTCGACTTCACCAATCTGAACAAGGCCTGCCCCCAGGATCCGTTCCTGCTCCCTCGCATCGACCAGATCGTCGACTCCACCGTTGAGTGCGACTTGTTGTGCTTCCTGGATGCCTTCTCCGGCTACCACCAGATCAAGATGGCAGTAGAAGATGTAGAAAAGACGGCCTTCCTGACCCCGTGCGGAGTGTAATGCTATACATGCATGCCGTTCGGGCTGCACAATGCCGGTGCGACCTTTCAACGGCTGATGCACATCACCTTGGGTCGGCAACTTGGGAGGAATGCTGAGGCTTACGTTCATGACATTATGGTGAAGTCTCGGGAGGCAAACCCCCCGATACAGAACTTGGAGGAAACCTTCGCGAGCCTAAACGAAGTGGACATGCGGCTCAACCCGGAGAAGTGTGTGTTTGGAGTCCCCTCGGGCAAGCTCCTGGGTTTCCTCGTATCCCACCGGGGCATCGAGGCCAACCCAGAAAAGGTAAAAGTAGTCGAGGACATGAGCCCGCTGAAGACCCTCAGGGAGATGCAGAAGCTCACCGGGCGTGTGACCACACTAGGGCGTTTCATCTCCAAGCTGGGGGAACGAGCGTTGCCCTTCTTCAAGCTGATGAAGAAGAAGGGCCCCTTTGAATGGACTAAAGAGGCCGACAAGGCGTTCCAAGATCTCAAAAGGTACTTGACCAGCCCCCCGGTGATGGTGGCTCCGCGTCCTCAGGAGCCCCTGGTGCTCTACCTTGCAGCCACCCCCTACTCTGCCAGCGCATCCCTGGTGGCTGTTAGGGAGGAGCGTAGGACCAAGGCCGCAGCAACCGTCCGGGTTAAAGCAAAGCAGGGCTAAGAAGGCCTCACAGAGACCGCGGCTACAGACGAGAAGGACCAGCCACAGCAGGGAAGCACACCCGGAGCAGAGGAGGCCCCTCCTCCAGGCGACCAGTCACTGGGGGCTCCGTTGTCTCAGAAGGCGCCCCGGCCTCCGGAGGACGCTAGCGGCGCCAGCACTCCCAACCTCGTCGAGCACCCTGTATACTTCGTCAGCACAGTGTTACGGGAGGCAAGGGCACGGTACCCCATGCCTCAGAAACTCCTCCTCGCGCTATTGGTGGCCTCGTGCAAGCTGCGCACTATTTCCAAGGCCATCCCATTAAGGTCGTCTCAGCATACCCCTTGGAAAGGGTGCTCAGGAGCCCCAACTCAGCTGGAAGAGTCGCTGAGTGGAACATCAAGCTGCAAGCATTTCAGATAGAGTTCAGCACAACCAGAGTCATCAAGGGGGCCGTGCTAGCTGACTTTGTGGCGGAATGGGCAGAGGCGCCAGGCCTCGAGGCTGGCGAGGATCGATCACTCTCCCCAGGGAGCGAGGCACCGGACGGATGGGTCATGTACTTCGACGGGGCGTTCTCCCGACACGGCATGGGGGCTGGTGCGGTGCTCGTATCTCCCACTCAAGACAAGCTCTACTACGTCGTGCAACTCTGTTTCTAGCATGGGGAAAAGGTCTCCAACAACATAGCAGAATACGAAGGCCTGATAGTAGGCCTGAAGGCTGCAGTCACCCTGGGGGTGAAGCGCCTCACCATCAAGGGTGATCCGCAGCTCCTCGTCAACTTCTCCAACAAAGTATACGAACCGAAGGACGAGCACATGGAAGCCTACCTCGCGGAGGTCCGCAGGATGGAGAAGCAGTTTTAGGGGCTGGAGTTGCAGCATGTGCCTCGCGGCACCAATCAAGAGGCTGATGACATCGCCAAAAGGGCATCCAGGCGGCTACCCCAGGAGCCTGGCGTCTTCGAGGAGCGGCTCTTCAAGCCCTCGGCGACGCCATCACTGTCAAGCACGGCCCAGCCTCGGGGGGAGCTCCCCCAGCCGCCTGCCTTGGGATCCCCGGTCTGCGGCCCGACCTCAGGAGCACGCCTGCTCCTGGCGCTGGAACCTCAGGAGGGGTGCTGGATCATGGAGCTCAGGAGTTACCTGACACGAGGCACACTGCCGGAAAAGGAGGAGGAAGCGGAGCGTGTGGCACGACAGGCCACAACATACTGCCTTAAGGGTGGAGAGCTCTATCGAAGACGACCGAATGATGTGTCCCTACGTTGCATTTCCAGGGAGCAAGGGAAGGAGCTACTGGCGGACATACACGGCGGAGACTGTGGGCATCACTCGTCGTCACGAACTCTCGTTGGCAAGGCGTTCCGCAGCGGGTTCTATTGGCCCACAACACTCAATGACGCTGTGGAACTAGTGAAAGCTTGTGAGGCCTGTCAGTTCCATGCCAAGCAGATCCATCAGCCGGCGGGAGGCCTGCAGACTATACCCCTCTCGTGGCCCTTCGCAGTCCGGGAACTGGATATCCTGGGTCTGTTCCCTCGGGCACCAGGAGGCTACCGCTAGCTCTACGTCGCAGTGGACAAGTTCACCAAGTGGGCTGAGGTGGAAGCTGTCTGCACCATCCCCGCAGGCTCCGCGATCAAATTCATCAAGGGCCTCGTGAGCCGATTCGGGGTGCCGAACCGCATCATCACCGACAACGGTTCGCAGTTCACCAGTAACCTCTTCAAAACAAACTGTGCTAACCTTGGAATGCAGATATGCTACGCTTCGGTGGCGCACCCGCGAAGCAACGGTCAGGCCGAGCGAGCCAACGCAGAGGTCCTGAGGGGCCTCAAGACCAGGACCTTCAAGAAGAAGCTGGAGGCCTGCGGCAGGGGATGGTACGACAAGCTCCAGTCCGTGTTGTGGTCAATCTGCACGACCGCAACCAATCCGACTGGTGAGACCCTGTTCTTTCTGGTTTACGGAGCTGAAGCCATTCTCCCTCACGAGGTCAGACATCGTTCCGCGCGGGTCCTGGCGTTCGACGAGGCGCAGCAGGACGCCATGCAGGGGACGGATCTCTTGCTGGGGGAGGAGCATCACCGAGAAGCCGCGCTGCGGGCAGCAAGGTACCAACAAGCACTGCGGCGATACCACTGCCGCAGCATCCGCCCCAGGACTCTTGAGGTAGGGGACCTCGTGCTCAGACGGGTTCTCTCCAGGGAGGGGCTGCATAAGCTCTCTCCCATGTGGGAGGGCCCGTTTTAGGTTGTTCATGTTTCCAGGCCCAGCTCCGCACGCTTGGAGACCCAGGAGGGGGTGCCCATCCAGAACGTGTGGAACATCCAACATCTCCGAAGGTTTTACCCCTGAAAAAGGCCCGGTGCCTGTGAAGTAGCAGCGTTTTGTAAAAGGCCCGGTGCCTGTGAAGAAGGCGAATGCCTGTGAAGTTGCAGCGTTTTGGAAAAGGCCCGGTGCCTGTGAAGAAGGCAAATGCCTATGAAGTAGCTGCGTTTTGGAAAAGGCCCGGTGCCTGTGAAGAAGGCAAATGCGTGTGAAGCTCACCACCCGTGACACTCTCACATAATAATGAGTGGGGCTGTAAACACCCCCGAGTCTCCGGAGTGCCTCCCTCGGGCCTCGGGGGCTCCCGCCCATGCCCAGTGGCAGCACTTAGCTCCATGCTGGTGAGAAGACGTCGAAGACTAGACTAGGTGCTAGACGCGGCTTCTTTCATTTGCTTTCCGCAGTTGGCTTGTTTGTTTCTATTTGAAGTTTTTCTGAAGTTGTTACCGTTTTGAACTCGCGACCCCTCGTCCGTTTCACTTGCTTGTTTTCGTTTTCTCTCGCGCGAAGTCTCACGAGGGAGGAACATGGGCACCCTCGCGAGTGTTTTCTGCCCCGGTGGTTTGGAACTTCCTTATCCGAGTCCGCTGCGGGAGCACCCCTCCCATTCCATGCCCCACGGGCATCGCGGCATAGTCACGGGGCTTGGGTTAGTTGTCCTCGCTAGCAAGGCTGGAGACTATCCCTACTGACTAAACCCTGTAGGACACAAGGCGCACGACAAGGCCCTAGCCTCAGGAGGCGAGGATCGCAATGAGCTTTCCCCCAAGATAAGTGATTTCCACACATAAACATGCGGAACAAAAATATAGCGCAGAAACGGTAGAAACAGCGCGCCAATTAAACAGCGATAGTTCAACAGACCCCCGTGGGGCACCAAACTACATTCTTTTTGCGCTGGAAAGAAAGGAAAGCAAAAGGGGGCACAACCTGCCCGGCACCAACTGCAAAGACTCGTACTGCCTCCGGAGCTCAAATGGATTCCACCTCCCGCTTCACCGAAGCGTAGCGTCGGACTGACCCGCTGCCCTCTCCCAGGCGAGCGCGGTGACGAGGGTGATGGTCACGACCGCCACTTGAGGAGCTGCTGTCCGAAGGGGAGTCACCAGAGCTTGGCGGTCCACGGGCACCGCTGCCCACGCGCCCTCCGCCACCTTCACCCCGACCAACGCCGGGGCTGGGCGCACGGCCGCGGTCATCATCTTCGGGGCAGCATCCGGCACGACGGCCGTCTTCCCCGAACACCCTCACGTAGAGGGTGGCATCGCCGTCAAACTTGAAGTGTAGAGTGCATCGTCGGCACAGGCCACGTGCGCGGGCAAATGTTTGCCAGCCGCGGGTCAAGGCCGCCTCTCCGGCGGTGGAGACCTCCAGAGTAGCCCAAGAGGCCCTACTGCAGCAACCATCTGCCTGAAGCCAAAGGCCGCCCAGGGCACCAGCCGGAAGTTCACCTATGAAGAAGCGGGGGAGCTGGAGCCAGGTGCCGGTCGGGTCCGCCGACCAAATGACGAACTCCGGCAGCACCTCCACCGAGCGAAAGCGCAGCCTTGGGGGTCGCGCAGCCCTAGCGTACCTCTCGATGGCAGCCGGATGCCCACTGCTGCGCAGAGGGCTGTTTCCATGGCCATGGGAGGCCGCAGCAGGCACCGCAGGGTGCTTGCGAGGGCGGCCCCGGCCACGCTTGGCCAGAGGAGAGCCGGGCCCTTCCCGGCGGGCCTTCCCTTTCTCCGCGGCCGAGAACCTCTTCGGCGGGGCCATAGGGATGGCGAGCGGCCAGAAGAAGAAGGAGAGTAGCAAGGAGGGATGAACTGGGAAAGGCCCCGCCGTTCCGTACATATAGCCAGGGGAGGCCAACCGCCGGCCTCCCTGGTCGCAGGTAATCATGACCGGATTTGCGTGTAGGGACTTGTCAAGTCGTGTAGTTACCGAGGCATCATGGGGGAGCCAAGACGCCCACGTCCAATCAACCGCCACGCGGCGCTCGAGGCCGCGGGCTGATGGGACCCGCGGCGCTTCGTACTTGCCCCTTCGCTTCCCTGCTAAGCCAAGTCCGGGCGCGCCTTGGGCCCAGGGGCTACTGTCGGCGTTCTGGAAATGGGGGTACCCAGACTTGCCTGCCTGCGGCCTGCAGTGTGGCTCAAGGAGTGGCCCAGTACGGCCCATCTTCATCAACACATACTCAAGACCCTCACGAGGGGCCAAGCCTCGCGGGGCGGACGACAGGAGGCTTCCTTGGCCACGGCCTCGTCAGGCTGGCTCATGAGGAGGCGGAGAGATCAACGCGGGGTACCTCGCGAGGTGCTCATGATGCAAGCCATGACGACCAGGGCCAGGCGGGCGCCGCCCTGCGCAGAGTCCTTGTTTCCTCTTTGGTGCAAAGGGGGCAAGCGTAGGCAAGAGTATCAAGCAAAGGCAACCATTTCGGTGCAACAAGACGAAGACCAGTAGGACGGCAGAACGGAGGTCATCGTGGAGCCCAAGCCAGCGTCATCGTCAGGGTCCTTGGCATGCGAGGACCAACTTTAGTCAGGATAAGTGTACTAGATGTTCCCCTTCAAAATGGCCAATTGTTGGCACCCATCCCGCTCAATATTTGGGAAGAGGCCCAGGGCCTCCGCTTATAAATAGGGCTAGCCACCCACAGGGTAGGGGGATCGATCCGAGACATCGGCATCTAGAGAGAGAGAAAGAGAGGCGACTGAACTCCCCTAGTAGTTCGTCGCACCAACCAAGAACAGACCCTCGCGAGGCTGTTCTTCCCTTGTACTGTTCCTCGTCAGCCCCAGAGGCAATCCACCACACCACAAACTGGATGTCAGGACCCCGACTCAATGCCACATCGATCTAGCATGTAACACCTCATATCACTTTGCGGCCTCACGCACGGTATTCCCACGGGTGTCGCCTTACCTTTGCCCGGGACCGTTTGCGCCTTTTGGCACACGTATATGACAGTGTCGCTAGCATCCATATGATAAGGAGCCCGGGCTGACATGGCTAGTCGTAAACCCAAAGCGGCACAGACTTACAGGGACAGGCATCCATGACCCAGCATCGAACGTGTCGGTCATCAGCGAGTGAATCCAGGCTGTAGCACTGGGCTAGCAGGACTCCGGTGAACCGGGCTGTAGCGGGCTAACAGGACTCTGGTATTCACCGCGTGACATTTCCCCGAAGGGACAGACACAGGAACGAAGAAGGACACATGCCGGCCAGCCTAAGTGTTCCGGAGCAGTAGCAAGCTACCATGGCTCGGTGGAAACACTAGGAGACATTTCCCCGTAAGAGAGGCTACTAAAGATAAACAACTAGATGGTCAGATCCCACACATACCAAGCATTTCAATAACATACACACAATATGCTCGATATGTGCAAATACAACATGGCATCACAACATGACTCTATGACTCAAGTAATCTATTCAATAGGCTCCGAGGAGCGAGATATTACAAACATGGATCTCATGACCCAACACTCAGAGCATACAATCAAAGCACAAGCGGAAGCTATCATGTCTGAGTACAGACATCTATAAATGAAAAAGGCTGAGAAGCCCGACTATCTATCAGATCCTGCCGAGGGCACAAGATCGTAGCTGAGGTATCAAGCTAAACGTCGAAGACCACGCGGAAATACTAGTGAGACTGAAGTCTCTCTGCAAAAACATAAAATAGGCAAACGTGAGTACAAATGTACCCAGCAAGACTTACATCAGAACTATCTACATATGCATCATTATCAACAAAGGGGTGGTGGGGTTTAACTGCAGCAAGCCAGCTTTGACTCGGTGGCTATCCTAGACTACGACTGCAAGCGACTCTTTTGAGGTGGCGCACACGAGTCCACATATTCACCATATCAATACACCACTATGGATCCGCTACCGTCTCCCTACGAGAACGCCATCCATAGCACTCACGCTTATCTTGCGTATTTTAGAGTATCCACTTTCACTTGTCTATGAACTGATATAAGCAACCCAGAAGTCCTTTTCCGCGGACACGGCTATTCGAATAGATGATGATAACCCTGCAGGGGTGTACTTCTTCATACATGTTTCCACCACTTAGCGTCTGCACACGACATGTGCTCGGCAGACTTCAAGCGAAAGCCGACGTGGGTGTAGACCACGACCTACCTAAACACTCAAGTCTCTAGTCCAGGTTTATCGCCTATTCGGGTTCCATCCATGAGGAGATCCGGCCGGAGTTTCGCTCACAGCCCCAAACGATGTGAACAGGGTTCCGTGACACCAAACGGGCGCCCGGTTTACCCGGCCACGTGCCTACCGCATCACATCCCACCCCTACGGTCAGCGCTGTCCACGGCCTCCAGCATACTACAAACACCAGAAACTACTTGCAACTCCTGGACAGAGGACAAGGGTGAATAAGAAGTCGAGCGGGGTCATATTTCAGGGCCCAATGTATGGTAGTAGCTGAATCATGGATCACAAACACAGAACTCAGTTCCTGAGGACGGCTACAATGAGACAACCCACCATGTACTCCTACATGGCCTCTCACCGCTACCTTTACCAAATCGTGTTCACACGCTTAGCTCACACACAGTAGGACATGTTCACACGCCTCTGATTCATCCCCGATGAATCAGACCTGACTCAACTCTAAGCAATAGCAGGCATGACAAACAAACATGAATGAGTAGGCACATCAGGGCTCGAACAACTCCTACTCATACTAGTGGGTTTCATCTATTTACTGTGGCAATGACAGGTCATGCAGAGGATGAAGGGGTTCAGCTACCGCAGCAAGTAACAGATGAATCGGTGTTGTCCTAATGCACTAAAAGAGAGCAGGAGCGAGAGAGTAGGATTGTATCGGAATGAACAAGGGGGTTTTGCTTGCCTGGCACTTCTGAAGATAACATTGAGTCTTCATCAGTGTCAACGATCACATCATCGATACAACGTCTAT
>NC_057795.1:300007280-300016942 GCF_018294505.1 Triticum aestivum | reverse complement strand
CTAACTAATATTTAGTTAACATTAATCCTAGCCTATTTAGCTGGGCGGGCCCGCAGGTCAGTGAGAGAGAGGGGGGGGGTCAAACCTGGCAGTGGGTCAACCCACGCCGGTCATCGGGTCAGCGGTCGCCGGCGTTTAGCCGCCGGCGAGTCCAGACGCGGCGGAGGGCTCGGAAATGGCCTACAGAGCGCCGTTTGGCGCGCGGAGCACGACTACGGGATGCGGACGCTCGTCCGCATCCAACCAGGGTGGTGGCACGGCCGGGGAGTGGCCGGAGAGTGGTCGGCGACGACCTTTAGCGGCAGCCGGAGTTCGGCGTCAGTGAGGACGGCGCTGCGGTGCACGGGGAAAGGAGCAGGTGTGTGCGTTCGGCTCCTAAGAGCACGGTTAGCAGGCGGGTGCTACTAGGGCGAGCGGAGGAGCTCGGGAGCACGGGGCTCACTGGCCATGGCGATGGGCGGAGCTCGGTTTCGTGGGGCGGTGGCTAACGGACGAGAACGGAGGGGGGGAGCAAGGGGGAAGGCGCAGGAGCTCACAGCGAGTTCGAGGGGGCAGTCAGCAGGCTCGGGGAAGCGACGACGGCGACGAATCGACGATGACGGCCTTCGGTGCCCGAGGAAGAAGAAGATGATGGCGCCGACATTGCAGGGCTTCCGGTGATGCTTGGTTTGGCGGGGTTGACGCTGGAGGCGATACGGATCTCGGAAACACGGAGAGGGAGCGAGGGAGTGGCTGGCCGCGGTGTTTCTCAGCGGAGTGGCCATGGCGGCTTCGGCCATGAGGGGAAAAGAACAGGGGAGTGAGAGGGAGAGAGCAGGGAGGCAAGGGAGCAGACGAGGGGGTTCCAGGGGGGTGTCGTGGCATCCTTAGCCGGTCCGGGGCGGGGCGGCAAGCAGGAGGTGGCTCGGCGCGTGCGTGCGCGCCGCGGCCACACGCTCGTCCTTCTGTCCGAGGACGAAGACGACAGGAGAAGGGAGTGGAGATGGGCTGGGCCAACAGGGGGGGAAGCTGGGCCGGCTGGTGGGCTGCACGGTGAGGCCAGGTAAGGTTTCTCTCCTTTTTTTTTATTTCTATTTTAGTTACTGTTTTCTATTTTCTGTAATTGTGTTTGGATTTATTAAAAATGCCAGAGCATTTCCAAAAATCATGCAACTGACTGTGGCCACTGTTTGGAATATTTCCAGCAGTAAACATTTCAGTTTGTGATTATTTGAGCATTTAAAATATTATTAGCAATTAAATGCCCAAATGCAAATACTATATAATTTAATTCAAAAATCCAGGAATAGCCTATAATTATGTTCATCATTTTTTTGGAAGAGGTTTTCACCTCTAACAGAAATTATGAACATTTCCAAAGGGCATTCTGGGTTATTGAAAATATTTTTATTGAACCTAGTTAAATTTCATTTGGTACTAGGGTTTCAACAATCCCCATTTCAAATTTCTTTGGAATTTAAACATGATGGCATGATGAACAAGCAAAGTCAAGCAAGGGCTGAACTGGGGCTGTGACAACTCACCCCCACTAAACAAGAATCTCGTCTCGAGATTCAAGCGTAGGGTAGGGTGAAGGGGTAACGCAAGCTAGTATAATCTTCACGATCCCGGTTGCACTTCAAATGAACGTTGATTCATTCACCATCATTGTCTTGAGGTCTTGCCTTGAAAAACCCTGTCAACATGACATGGAGGGAAGAAGGGGACTCTAGAAGGGTCGATCTTCTCGAAGATCGAACAACTCACGGAAAGAGACATAGGACCATCTCTCGGGTTGAGACACGAGATACACATCAAGAGAGGTGGAAAGAAACGGATGACGAAGGTTCACTAGGTGGACAACAATTTCGTACCTAAGAAGGTGGCAAACGATTGTCAACGTAGCGAGGAGTTGAGTTGCCATGATACCACAACGAGACACCTCCGGAAGCGTGACTCGTAGATATCTCCCCTTAAGTGGCAAAAAGAATTACTTTTGATTCAGAGATCATTGAAACTCTTTAAACCAGCCTAAGACAATTCTCGAGCGATCGTTTGGAGGGGGTCGGTAGAATGGCATACTCAAACTTGGATGATGTGGATTACCTTGTTGAAGACAACGTAATGGATGATTTTACTTATCACCGGAAATGGAAGAGACCCATGGTAGAATGGCACATTGGTGGTGCAAGCTGGGAACAAAATGCAATTGCTGGGAATGATTCTGGTAACTGGGGAAGAACCCAACAATAGAGAGTGAATTCACTGTTTGAGAAGGTCATAGCATTGCCGAGGGAACTGAGAGCATCCCAATTAGTGTCGATGATAACACCTAGCGCTTGTGCGTGCTCTCAAGAACTTGAGCATTTCCATAATCATCAAGGTTTTATCAACATCCGTGTCAAGGGTGCTGACAACACAACATACTACCATGATGGCTAATGATGGATGATGCAGATGCAAAGGAAGATAACACCTTCTCAGATTTCACCTTAGCGAGGCCAAGGAAACAAAATCTGGATGATCGACCGAGAGACATTTAGCACTCCGCTTTTAATGTTCTCCTTGATGTGCTAGTGTAACCCATTCATAGAAATGGTTTGATATCTAGAACATCAAGTAAAAAGGTCGGACTTCGGGAGCACAAGAATCCATAAGGAACAACTAGGGAGGTAAACCCTACGAAATCCTTATGGGGAGGTGGCCAACTTCATCAATCAAGATATTATAATAACAGTTCTTCCGGCTGGGTGTGTTGGCCACGACATCCACTTTACCGGTTATCGCGCGACCAATATTATAATTCTTGGGAAATATTCCAACCATCATATCTGCCTGAGATTCAGATCTGGTTGGTGTCAGGATATTCCAGACTCATCGAGTCTAGGAAGAAAAACGGAAGTTTGCAACACAAGTTGACGAGATGACGTTGCGGGATTCTCGGGAGATGAACTACGATAGCAAGCTCCAAAACATGAGCTGGTTCTGCTACAAACATGTGAACATGTTGTCCAAGACAAGCATGATCACAAGGTAGTCTTATAATAAAACACTACCGAGTTCAGGAGGGGAAACCATCATTAATGACATCGAAGTCTCCACGCGTGGAAGTCCAAAGAGTTCACCTTGGACAGACTCCTTTATCTTTGAACAACTCAATCAGTGGCTTGGTGTGCTAGGATATACATATAGAATGGAGGTTGCAATCTCCAGACCACAGAATACTTCGCACGTATGCATGACTGACTTGGGATGATTCCAAAGGAAACAACATTGACTTTCTCGAATCCACGGCGGCAACTTGCATCAAATGCACATGGACTGGAGGAAGTCACTTCTTACATCCGAACATTTGCTCCATGAACTAGCATGAAGAAATGCTTTCAAAAGTTTCCAACACTAACTTAATGTTCAACAAAATCATGGAGGGAATAAGGATGTCGTCAATGGGCTCAACAACAATTCATCTAGGTTCCCTTTTAAAAGGAATTCCATAGTTAAGTGAACAAGTGATAGCATTGGTCAGGCCAAAGATGTAATGGTGTATGCTCGAGGGATCAACCACGAACAAGACAACATTACGAGCATCATTGGTATTGATTTGATTTGACGATAGCCCACACTCAAATCAAAGGATTGATAAGGCAATAGGTCCAGCAACTGATCACAGGGACCAACCGATGAAGATATCATCTTTCTTCAATACACACTACACAAGAATATCCCTTTGGAACGAACTAAGTCAGGCAAGCTTTTATCTTCCAACCCTCCAAGTTGTCGTTTAGCTTAACCAACTAGCTCAGGGATATCTAACACCGATTTTCGAGAGAGGGTGGTTCACAAGAAAACCAACTTGATCACGAGCTCAACATAGCGGTCAGGTGACAACCTGGTAATACTTCCGAGAAGATCTTCGGAAAATCACGAACCACCGGTATGTTACTAAGCTCGAGAACAATCTCGCTTTTGAGGGCAAGACGATATGATCAAATGAGTGAGGACTTGACAAGATCCTAACTCATCAATCGAGGGGTGCACCGAAATAAGAACTAGATAGCACGATCAGTCTTAGAAGGATGATTCGAAAACCAACATACTAAGAATGAAATTATTATCCTTTAACTACCAAGCAACAGAGTTGCTAGCAGTATTGATTTCACACATCACAATTCATTTGTCGGTATTCCGGTTGCATCAACACGAGGGCCGAGGAATGAACAGTGATGGCAAGAAGTATCACTGTACCAAGAGTTCATAGGATGGTGTGCAATTCCTATAACAATCTCGATATAAAAATATGTAATACTCCAAGGTAGAGCAGAACAAAAGCTGGATTAGCAATTTGATCTGCGGATCACAACTTCTTTGACCCAATCCTGGATATGGATGAGGTACTGGAGTTTGTTTCTCCAAGTCATTCAGGACAGAATGGCTTGACGGACCACAAGAGTAATAGGCATCGATAAACGAACGCACGCATACTCTTGACTATCAATTGATAGACGAGGGTCAAAATGCAACTACGGAGAACAACTCAAAGGAACATATAATTTTCTGAGTTGTGGATGCATAGATTAGTATGTCGAACCAAGTTCAACATATTTCTTCCGGATAACCCATGCAGAAAGGTAGAACTGGCAGAGTCACGATTTATGAATGGAGAACTCCTCAAGAGTACTCTAATTGTGATCTTTTGATCCAATAAACATCTGCCATAAGCGGTTCATAGTATTTGGAAGAAGGAAATACCACGGACCTCGAGGACTATCGCAAAGTTACTAATATCCTAAAGGAACTAGCAAACCTATCAACATGAAGTAAGTAGAGTGAATCTCGGGTTCAAAGCCCAAGGAATAAAATACCTACTACTAAGTGGCATCACGGGATGCTTTCGAGAATAAAAGCCAGAATCATCACACTGGGGATCACAAAACATTGCTAGATTACTAGGTGACTCCCTAAACACCTAGGGCCATAATAGTATCTCCAACATATATGTCAAGGTAACGGAGTACCTCAACT
Organism: Triticum aestivum; assembly: GCF_018294505.1. Lineage (NCBI taxonomy): Eukaryota > Viridiplantae > Streptophyta > Magnoliopsida > Poales > Poaceae > Triticum > Triticum aestivum. The sequence goes on along the minus strand of NC_057795.1, from coordinate 300,011,941 downwards.
CACTGATTAGTGTGGTTAATCTGGCCCATGGGAACATTGAAACAGGAAGAAAGGATTTGCAATTGCATCAGACTACTTAGAAACCTGGGATGACTCGGACAGCATAACGGCTGTAAATGCTCAGAAAAGATTTGAGACATTCACAAAAATGGTGGCATAACCACTCAGAAGCACAATATCAAGGTCTTGAGATCAACAATTAACATACGGAAGTAGTAGAAACTGAACTCAAGCTTAAATCCAACAATCTTATAAGTCTTCGGATTAGTAACACGTGATCCTGATAGAAAGAAGAGAAAGCCTAGTTCTTAATCCCCGTAGAAGAGAAGATGATGACTCAGATCAGAAGGTCATGAGGTATAAGGAGTAAAAAGAGCCTTACGTTCCATCCCACAATCAATTCCCTTATATAACTAAAGAATTTCTAGACTCAACTTCGACCAGTTTGGCTTGGTAATCCTACAGGCAGTCAAGCTCTGATACCAACGCTGTCAGGACCCCGACTCAATGCCACATCGATCTAGCATGTAACACCTCATATCACTTTGCGGCCTCACGCACGGTATTCCCACGGGTGTCGCCTTACCTTTGCCCGGGACCGTTTGCGCCTTTTGGCACACGTATATGACAGTGTCGCTAGCATCCACATGATAAGGAGCCCGGGCTGACATGGCTAGTCGTAAACCCAAAGTGGCACAGACTTACAGGGACAGGCATCCATGACCCAGCATCGAACGTGTCGGTCATCAGCGAGTGAATCCAGGCTGTAGCACTGGGCTAGCAGGACTCCGGTGAACCGGGCTGTAGCGGCTAACAGGACTCCGGTATTCATCGCGTGACATTTCCCCGAAGGGACAGACACAGGAACGAAGAAGGACACATGCCGGCCAGCCTAAGTGTTCCGGAGCAGTAGCAAGCTACCATGGCTCGGTGGAAACACTAGGAGACATTTCCCCGTAAGAGAGGCTACTAAAGATAAACAACTAGATGGTCAGATCCCACACATACCAAGCATTTCAATAACATACACACAATATGCTCGATATGTGCAAATACAACATGGCATCACAACATGACTCTATGACTCAAGTAATCTATTCAATAGGCTCCGAGGAGCGAGATATTACAAACATGGGTCTCATGACCCAACACTCAGAGCATACAATCAAAGCACAAGCGGAAGCTATCATGTCTGAGTACAGACATCTATAAATGAAAAAGGCTGAGAAGCCCGACTATCTATCAGATCCTGCCGAGGGCACAAGATCGTAGCTGAGGTATCAAGCTAAACGTCGAAGACCACGCGGAAATACTAGTGAGACTGAAGTCTCTCTGCAAAAACATAAAATAGGCAAACGTGAGTACAAATGTACCCAGCAAGACTTACATCAGAACTATCTACATATGCATCATTATCAACAAAGGGGTGGTGGGGTTTAACTGCAGCAAGCCAGCTTTGACTCGGTGGCTATCCTAGACTACGACTGCAAGCGACTCTTTTGAGGTGGCGCACACGAGTCCACATATTCACCATATCAATACACCACTATGGATCCGCTCCCGTCTCCCTACGAGAAAGCCATCCATAGCACTCACGCTTATCTTGCGTATTTTAGAGTATCCACTTTCACTTGTCTATGAACTGATATAAGCAACCCAGAAGTCCTTTTCCGCGGACACGGCTATTCGAATAGATGATGATAACCCTGCAGGGGTGTACTTCTTCATACATGTTTCCACCACTTAGCGTCTGCACACGACATGTGCTCGGCAGACTTCAAGCGAAAGCCGACGTGGGTGTAGACCACGACCTACCTAAACACTCAAGTCTCTAGTCCAGGTTTATCGCCTATTCGGGTTCCATCCATGAGGAGATCCGGCCGGAGTTTCACTCACAGCCCCAAACGATGTGAACAGGGTTCCGTGACACCAAACGGGCGCCCGGTTTACCCGGCCACGTGCCTACCGCATCACAGCCCACCCCTACGGTCAGCGCTGTCCACGGCCTCCAGCATACTACAAACACCAGAAACTACTTGCAACTCCTGGACAGAGGACAAGGGTGAATAAGAAGTCGAGCGGGGTCATATTTCAGGGCCCAATGTATGGTAGTAGCTGAATCATGGATCACAAACACAGAACTCAGTTCCTGAGGACGGCTACAATGAGACAACCCACCATGTACTCCTACATGGCCTCTCACCGCTACCTTTACCAAATCGTGTTCACACGCTTAGCTCACACACAGTAGGACATGTTCACACGCCTCTGATTCATCCCCGATGAATCAGACCTGACTCAACTCTAAGCAATAGCAGGCATGACAAACAAACATGAATGAGTAGGCACATCAGGGCTCGAACAACTCCTACTCATACTAGTGGGTTTCATCTATTTACTGTGGCAATGACAGGTCATGCAGAGGATGAAGGGGTTCAGCTACCGCAGCAAGTAACAGATGAATCGGTGTTGTCCTAATGCACTAAAAGAGAGCAGGAGCGAGAGAGTAGGATTGTATCGGAATGAACAAGGGGGTTTTGCTTGCCTGGCACTTCTGAAGATAACATTGAGTCTTCATCAGTGTCAACGATCACATCATCGATACAACGTCTATCGAGAGGGGACAAATACCGGCAACACAGAAAGGAACACAATCAATGCAATGCACAATATGATGCATGCTCATGACATGGCAATATGAATGTGTTTTGAGCTAATGCAACTAGCAACAGATTAAATGAAGTTGGTTTGAATATAAAATTCAAATTCAAACTCCATATGTGATTAAATAAATGCCCTTTATATGATTTGTGCTAAACAGCAGCTATAAGTTGTTCTAACATGCATGAAAATGGTACAGATGGATTCCTTGAATTTTTCTGATAATTTTTCATATATAATTTATTTAATTTGGAGTTACGGTTAATTTTCTATGATTTTTAGAAGTTTATATAATTTTCTGGAATTTATAAATCATTTAATAATTATCTAAATTCCAGAAAGGAATTATTGCGTCAGCACTAGGTCATGCTGACCTCAGCATAGTCAACAGGGGCTGGTCCGGTCAAACCTGACCAGTGGGGCCCACTGGTCAGTGACAGGGGGTTAACAGGGGTTTATTTAGTTTAATTAAAAGATTAGGGGGGGGGGTTGGGCCCACTGGTCAGCGTCTAATAAACTAACTAATATTTAGTTAACATTAATCCTAGCCTAATTAGCTGGGCGGGCCCGCAGGTCAGTGAGAGAGAGGGGGGGTCAAACCTGGCAGTGGGTCAACCCACGCCGGTCATCGGGTCAGCGGTCGCCGGCGTTTAGCCGCCGGCGAGTCCAGACGCGGCGGAGGGCTCGGAAATGGCCTACAGAGCGCCGTTTGGCACGCGGAGCACGACTACGGGATGCGGACGCTCGTCCGCATCCAACCAGGGTGGTGGCGCGGCCGGGGAGTGGCCGGAGAGTGGTCGGCGACGACCTTTAGCGGCGGCCGGAGTTCGGCGTCAGTGAGGACGGCGCTGCGGTGCACGGGGAAAGGAGCAGGTGTGTGCGTTCGGCTCCTAAGAGCACGGTTAGCAGGCGGGTGCTACTAGGGCGAGCGGAGGAGCTCGGGAGCACGGGGCTCACTGGCCATGGCGATGGGCGGAGCTCGGTTTCGTGGGGCGGCGGCTAACGGACGAGAACGGAGGGGGGGAGCAAGGGGGAAGGCGCAGGAGCTCACAGCGAGTTCGAGGGGGCAGTCAGCAGGCTCGGGGAAGCGACGACGGCAACGAATCGACGATGACGGCCTTCGGTGCCCGAGGAAGAAGAAGATGATGGCGCCGACATTGCAGGGCTTCCGGTGATGCTTGGTTTGGCGTGGTTGACGCTGGAGGCGATACGGATCTCGGAAACACGGAGAGGGAGCGAGGGAGTGGCTGGCCGCGGTGTTTCTCAGCGGAGTGGCCATGGCGGCTTCGGCCATGAGGGGAAAAGAACAGGGGAGTGAGAGGGAGAGAGCAGGGAGGCAAGGGAGCAGACGAGGGGGTTCCAGGGGGGTGTCGTGGCATCCTTAGCCGGTCCGGGGCGGGGCGGCAAGCAGGAGGTGGCTCGGCGCGTGCGTGCGCGCCGCGGCCACACGCTCGTCCTTCTGTCCGAGGACGAAGACGACAGGAGAAGGGAGTGGAGATGGGCTGGGCCAACAGGGGGGGAAGCTGGGCCGGCTGGTGGGCTGCACGGTGAGGCCAGGTAAGGTTTCTCTCCTTTTTTTTATTTCTATTTTAGTTACTGTTTTCTATTTTCTGTAATTGTGTTTGGATTTATTAAAAATGCCAGAGCATTTCCAAAAATCATGCAACTGACTGTGGCCACTGTTTGGAATATTTCCAGCAGTAAACATTTCAGTTTGTGATTATTTGAGCATTTAAAATATTATTAGCAATTAAATGCCCAAATGCAAATACTATATAATTTAATTCAAAAATCCAGGAATAGCCTATAATTATGTTCATCATTTTTTTGGAAGAGGTTTTCACCTCTAACAGAAATTATGAACATTTCCAAAGGGCATTCTGGGTTATTGAAAATATTTTTATTGAACCTAGTTAAATTTCATTTGGTACTAGGGTTTCAACAATCCCCATTTCAAATTTCTTTGGAATTTAAACATGATGGCATGATGAACAAGCAAA
>NC_057795.1:300005867-300007270 GCF_018294505.1 Triticum aestivum | reverse complement strand
GGCGACCGGCGGTGCAGAGGAAGAAGATGGCGTCGGTGAGGATGTTCGGGGCTTCTGGAGGGGCGTGGCTCGGTGGAAGAGGAGGAGGGGGTCGAGGCGAAGCTCGAGGGCGTATCGGAGAGGCTGCGGGATGGCTGCGGCCGCGGTAGCGGCGTCGGCGGCGACGAGCTCCGCTCGGTCGCGGGAGGGAGAGGGAGCAGAGGAGAGGATGGGGACGAGAGAGTGAGCGACGGGTTCCAGGAGGGGTGCGTGGCGTCGCTAGAGAGGCCGGGGGAGAAGCAGGAGGTGGCCGGAAGCAGGAGGTGGCCGGGGCGCGTGGCCGCGCGCGCCGGGCGCGTGCCCGTCCTCCTGGCAGAGGAGGAAGGCGACAGGGGAGGCGCTGGTGGGCTGGGCCGGCCAGGGGAGGGGGAGCTGGGCCGGCTCGTGGCGCCAGGTAAGCTGGGCTTCTCTCTCTCTCTCTTTTTTTAGTTCTATTTTAGTTACTGTTTTCTATTTTCTGTAATTGTGTTAGGATTTATTAAAAATGCCAGAGCATTTCCAAAAATCATGCAACTGACTGTGGCCACTGTTTTGAATATTTCCAGCAGTAAACATTTCAGTTTGTGATTATTTGAGCATTTAAAATATTATTAGCAATTAAATGCCCAAATGCAAATACTATATAATTTAATTCAAAAATCCAGGAATAGCCTATAATTATGTTCATCATTTTTTGGAAGAGGTTTTCACCTCTAACAGAAATTATGAACATTTCCAAAGGGCATTCTGGGTTATTGAAAATATTTTTATTGAACCTAGTTAAATTTCATTTGGTACTAGGGTTTCAACAATCCCCATTTCAATTTCTTTGGAATTTAAACATGATGGCATGATGAACAAGCAAAGTCAAGCAAGGGCTGAACTGGGGCTGTGACAAGAATCGACACAAACAACAAGTCTTAACGACCAACACGTAAGCACACCTTAGGGTTCGACAACCATAGAAATCACTTTGGGACCCCAAAAATGGTGAGTAATAGTCCATGAAATAGGCCAGAATTGGCCAAAACTATGAGTGTTGACGACGGACGACACGTAAACGCACCCCGGGATCATCAAATGTGGAAATCGCTCTGGGACCCCCAAAACGGTGAGTAATAGTGCATGAGACGGACCAAAATAGGCCAAAATTGTGAGTGTTGATGACCGACACGTAAACGCATCCCAGGGTTCGTTAATCATGGTAATCACTCCAGGACTCCAAAATTGCGAGTAATAGTCTATGAAACGGGCCAGAATCGGCCAAAACTGCGAGTGTTGATGACCGACACGTAAGCGCACCTTCGAGTTCAACAACTATGGAAATAGCCCACGAAACGGGTCAAAATTGGCCAAAACTATGAGTGTTGACGACGGACGACACG